>NW_011499870.1:1425480-1434843 GCF_000495115.2 Populus euphratica
TATTCTTCCCCCCCCCCCCCCCCCTAGTTTTCTTCCTTCAATTCATCCAGCTGCTTTAAACGCGTATTACACTTTTATTAGTGCTAAAACTTTTTTTTTTTAATAAGTACTTCAAAAGCTAGTTGTTTTACTTTCCCCTTTCTTCATGACCCTACTTAATTCTGTGATGATTAGATGGATTAGATAATTATATCCTTAACACAATTCACTTCAAAAGCTGGTTAGTGATTAAAGAATTATTTTTTAGGATCAACCTATATGCTTTCGGTTTAATGTCTAATCAAATTTAAAAAAAAAAGGATTGTCAACTTAGACAAAAATTATAGAATTCTTTCTTGGAAGGGTAAAGTGGCCATCGGAGCACGCAAGTCATAGTTTTCTATTGTTAATGATGAGCATAATTACAAATTATTTGTTACTATATGCTTGTTTTAGGATTTATTACTTTATTTTTATTTTTTTCTTTCTGATGGTGCCAAAGGTTTTTCAAAATAATAATTCTAGTAGTTCAGGCTAGTCCCAAATGGCTAGATTTCCTGGCTTTTTAGGCCAGGTTCGAATGGCCTTGTTTTTTTGGCCTCAGTACCCTTGCTAAGCATGCATTTCAATGTATTATTTTAAATCTTGAGAAGTCAGAGTGGCGCGCACCGCCAAACCGTCCGCTAGTCTTCGTGGCAAACATAATTTTTTTTTTTTATATAGAAGAGAAAGACTAACATCTCCACCAATTACCAACATCTTCACCAATGATATAATAAGATACCATAAACTACATATAAACACCAATTTTTTTTATCAATAGTATATATTTATTTAATTTTAGATTTATAAATATTAAGATTGCCCAAATAATAATATTAACATTTAAATTATTGATGAAAATTCTATTATTTTTATAGAGTCAGGTTCCCAAACATCTTGAATAAAAACTGCAAGTCTATATGTGGTTTTCAAGATTTAAGGTTTGTATTAACTTAATTTTTTTAGCATGTTAATTTGTTTACTTTATTGAAATTACTAAAATTTTCCTCTTTATAATTTTTTATTGCAAGGAAAAATTTGAATGAAATAAAGAAAATAATAATGTTGCAAGGAGTGTTTGAGAGAATCACACTATAATTAAGTAACATCAAAATTATGATAATTTTTTATTTCAAATATTAAAATTTAATTTTTTATTCACATATAGATAATTTGTTTGTACCATATACATTGTGTGATTTTTGGTATAAGGCGCAAAAGAAATTTAAAAAATATGCAAAAGAAAATACTTTATTAGGCTAGAATGACATGGTAGTTTGGAAGAATTTCAGGCCACCATACATCTCGAAGATTATATGGGTGAAACACATTCAGCACGTGATGTCCAAGCGTTACACATGATGGTCATGGTCCGATGCGAGAAACTAGAGCAGACAAATTCACGATTCCATTATCATGCATATTAGAGGCTCCATTCTGTTCATTTCGCATGCAAAATAGATGATAAAATTTATTTTAATTACATCTATTTTTTTAATTTGTTGTTATTTATAAATATATTTAACTAAAAATATTTTTATCTTGCAGGCTACAACCCTTTGATATGAGCCAAGTCCAATGATGCTTTTTGTGGAAACACACGTGCAAAGTGATGACCGCCAAAAAAAGATGAAACAGTTTGTCGATAGTTGGGCCCAACTCTTTGTGATATGTTGGTTTCAACCATTTTTTTTTCTTAAGTTATTATTTACTTGAATTTGATGAATTTATTTTTTATTTCAAGAGACATATAACAGCCAGTTGAAGGAGAGATACGAGGATGATCTTTCGATTCACCTGGATTTTGATCTAGATTTGTGGTTGGAAGCCGGATCATTAGGTGGATTTGATAAAAATCAAGTGTACAAACTCTCTAACTTGTGGATGACTTGTAGTGTTTCAACTATTGGGTGCTCGTAATTGGTCCCGAGCACTCAGTCTCCGGAGTTTGTGGCCTTGTTAGATTAAAGAGTGCAAGAACATACGACCTATCTAAATAAAAAAAATATGAACGACTCTCTATGGATTATAAAGAACTCCACTAAATGATCATGAATATGAAATCACAGATGAGTGGCATAAGTGCACCTCTTTATTGGTTCCATGGTCTTGACAATGACTAACCTCCTCTTCCTCCTCTAGCTTAACCTCTATTCTAGTTTTATCATATATAAACGTATAAATTTATAATAAATATTTGAATTCTATATTAATTAATTGATTTTTTATTTCTTTCTATTTTTGTTTAATAGACCTTTTTTAACAAATATTTTTAAATTATTACTGATGGGATTACCAATAGAATTAGAAATAATTCCATCGGTATATTTCAGAGAGTTAAAAAAGAATTACAACAAATTCCACTACAACTATTAAATCACTAATGAAATAATTTTATCAGTATATTCGAGAGAGTTGGAAAAGAATTACTATAAAAGTCACTGCAACTCATAAATTACTGACATAATAATTTCATGGGTATATTCTAAAGAGTTGAAAAAAATTACCGTAAATACCATTGCAACTTAATGATAGAATTACCGATGGATTGAAGTGAGCAATTTTTTTTGCACCCATGGTCCGTCTGTAAAACTATCGGTAAATTTATTAGCGACAGACTTATTAACAAACTAAAAATTACTAACGAGTATTTTCTTAATGGACAATTTTCGTTTGTGATTTCGTCGGTAATGTTGCACCCTTGCAGTAGAGTGCGACATCGTGGTGATCCTTTTTTTGAGCAGGGATTCCATGCCGGGGTCTTTGTTTTCTATGAATAAGAAAGTCGCCACCTAGTATTATGATCACTAGGAAACATAACTAGTCTTTCAGAGATTCTAAGGCAAAAGATTGATTACATAAATGGAAGATGTTAACACCTTAGTATGTCCTACCTAAGGTAAACTGCTTGTTGGTGTTTTGTTTGTTTTATAATTGCTATGGTGTTGGTATTTTTCTAATTCCATCAATTTTTTCTAGGTTTGATTCAAACTAAATTTATTAAGATAGAAATCCAAGGATTCCATGTGCTTTAAAAGCTCAATTTCCCTTAATATTTCAAGAGTTTGCAACTCATAAATCACAAGGAGGAGGCTAAAGCATTTTAAAAGCCTATTTTTGCCTTAGTGTTTTACACTCTCACGGCCTGTAAACCGCAGAGTAAAAAAATTAAAATGTCCTCAATTATAATCAAGGTTTCTTTCATAGACATGTGATAATTTATTATTCCCAAAAAATTATTTTGAATATTTACCACTTAGGGTTTTTTTATTCAAATATTAACAGTGAATAATGTTATTCCCAATAATACTTTAGGTATTCATCCATTTGGGATTTCTTTATCAAAACATTAATGGTGAATAAAAGATGAATTCCTTCCAAAATAAGATTTTTTAATTTTTTTAGAATATTGGCTAATACCCTTTGATGTTTAAAAACATGTTGTAAAATCCATAAATGTAAGAAAATAATTTTTATTGTGTTTAAAAAATCCATTCAAAAATACATTTTCGAAACTTTTAATATTTTTTATATAAAAAAACATTCAAAATATGTTAGGTATTGACCGTATGCAACACATAAGAAAACATTTATTTTTATTTGATCAAAACATAAGCATCATGGTAATCACAAATAAAGACAACAGGTCATCACATATATTTCAAAAAAAATCAGAAGACTTGAACATTTCAGCTAAAATAAAGTAGGATAAAAAAAAAAAGAAGAAAAACCCTCTAAAGCCAAATCTCATCAAATAGAATTCAATCCAACAAATCACTTAGAACCTAAACATAACATGACCCATTATTTTCAACACAAAAGAGTAAGTCCATATTATATAAAAAAGACAACCTTTTGAACCCAATCTTATATCAAAACCCCTGAATCACGCCTCTCCTTTTTTTCAAGCATTGCCTTGTTTTGTTTTTTCACACAAAAACTAGGAACGTGTAGTAAATACTAAGGCTAAAGAAAAATGTTGCTATCTTATTTCTGCAAAGCAAAGTAGAGGACAACACGAATCTGCCAAAAAAACCAACAAAAATCCCTTAACTAGCAAATGCTCTCCCTTATGTTTTTATTTTTTATTTTTTCTGTCTATGTGAAAAAACAAATTGCGCCTATAAGCCAATTATTCCTATGCAACGTTCTATGAGAGAGCACCCGAATAAAGAAATTGAGGAATAATGAAGACCTTTAAAGTTTAAAGTTCCTTTCAATAAGAGAGTAAAACAAACATGGCTCTAACATAAATAAAAAAATTCCTAACTCAAAGACATAGGAGGAACAATGGGCAAGCATGAATATTTGTAGGTAAGATAGAAAATGAAGGTGCAAAGCCAGAAGATAAAATAGTTTTTGAAACATAAAAAATAAATACATACAGGTCTTACTGAAATGTTTTACTGCAGCAGCTGAAATATAAACCAAACAAATGTTATTGTCAAGGTTTAGAGCAAAACCCCTGACTCACGCCTTTTTTTTTTCAAGCATTGCAGGTCTCATTGAAATGTTTTACTGTAGCAGCTGAAATGTAAACCAAACAAACACTGTTGTCAAGGTTTAGCAGCAAAGCTCCCACTTCGTCTTTTTATTTTATTTTTTATATTCCTCTTTCCTCACAGTAACACAAGAATGTAAGAAAGAAACTCCCTCTATTTTCTATATTTGTTTTTCCTACTGCCTGCCTTTCTTGGGTTTTTCTTGTCTTTCTTTTGCTGTCCTTTGGCCCATTTTTCCTCGCTAGGTGAGTAAAGGGTTTATGTAGCCTAATCACACCTCTTGTTTAGGAAAGATATATTACATTAACTTTAGGGTGTAATCTTGGGTGAGCAAAAATAGAAAACCAAAATATTTTGATTTCTTTCTAGTATTTTAGAGAATGGTGTGGCTCTTTTCTTTCCTTTCATAGCCAGGACTATGAAGCCAACTGCTCCTTTTGAAACAAGGCAATAAAAACATGGTCTGCAGCTCTCCATTCAAGTTAGAGAAACATGGAAACCAAACAGGAAATTGCAGATAAAAGGAAAGAAAAATCAGGCTAACTGTGCAGATGAAAACATGATTTCTTTAATTTCTTCCTTTGAAAAAATTCCTTCTAATTTTATCTTCAACCAATTTTCTTATTTTAGCACCTTTTTCATTTGGTCTTTGGTAAAAAAAAAAAAAGAGCTTCAAATTGGCCTACAATTGGTCTTCAAATTTTAACCATCTTGCAATTATGTCCATGCAAACTCGGACAAAAAAAATCTTTTTCGTGGCAGGAATCCCTACTTCCACATTATATATTCAAACAGGAATATCTTGAGCTTATGATATCAAAATCAAGCAATTCAAAGGCCTAAATTTATCTACGCATCCAGAACTATAACTTTGATAAAGGAGTCAAAGTGAGATAAAATCGTTTTAGAGAATAGAATCTGACAGTAATCTGGTTGATCATAAAGGGTCTCCTATTCTAATTCAGAAATTGACAATGCTCGATATGACTAAAAGTATGACCTAAGAATAAATCAATAAAATTTATGATGGAAATAGAGTTTTTAGTGCAAAAATCGAGTCAGGATTCTTTTCACGACAAAATTCTTTACTTTCATATTAGATATTCAAATGAGAATATCTTGAGCTTTTGATATTGAAATTAAGAGATTCAAAAGCCTAAATTTATCTACGTGTCCATGACTACAACTTTGATTAAGGAGTCTAAGTGAGATAAAATCTTTTTAGATAACAAAATATAACAGGAATCTAGTTGGTCAAAAAGATTCTTGATCTGACAATGCCAAGCATCCAAATCTGATTGAGAGTCTATCCTAAGAACAATGATCTCTAGGACCCAATAAAGGTGTAGGTTAGTTTTTCAACATGTTATGGGTGACAGAATATAACTAGGATGAGCATATATTATACGAAGTTAAGTCAGAATCATAGCCGAAGTTAGAACAAAAAATTGCGACAACACCAGAACTAAATTTTTTTAGTGTAAATTTGGAGAGATTTATCCAACCTTAAAGACCAAATAAAGAATGAATGAATTTAGCATTATGAGACTCCCAATCAATCTAAGAAAACCTGATGATTTTGGTAGCAAAGGGAAGGGATAAAGAGAATAGAAAACAACTTAAATAGGGTTTTGAAAAAATATTTCTTTCTCTGTTTTTATCAATTTTCCAGCAAATATGAGCTAAATTCCTATACTCAATTCAAAAAAGATATACGCCGTTTTCAGCATGTGGGATCTAAAAATAAGTAACAACAAGTCAAGTAATCACTTATAAAGTGTTAATATAAATGCCAAAAGAAATTTTCATATATAAAACTGATAAATTAGTAGTGTTGATTGTCATTTAGTTCGCTGGTAGATTTCATCACATCCCATATCCATATTTTAGGAGACGCTGAAAAAAACTTCTCTTATGTACATTCATAGTTCAAGAATGAACTAGTGAATAACTCGTAGTTTGAGTTGGTTTAACACTTTAAGATTGAAGGACATTGAAAGAAAGTGTTTCTTCCACTCCACTCTGTATAATTCTTCACGGGGAAAAATATTTCTCATATATTCAGGCGAAGGAGCTCATCTTCGAGCCTGAAAATCTCCGGTGGCTTTAGTAACAGAAGGACTCGGTGTAAACATATTTTTTTATGCGTTCTGGCCCAACTAACATTGAAATTATATCCTAAGATTTATTGAAATAAAGCGTATCTCGGAGAAATTGTAGCCCAATTATTGCTAGAAGTACATTCCATTCTATCTTTCACCGTTAAAAAAATTGATAAATATATTGACAAAAACTGTTCATCTGTAAATCGCGATAAGTTTTATTGATAGATTCATTCCTTGTTGTGTTCATCAGTAAACACCACTGGCAAATACAAATTTGTTTATGGGAATTGATGGCTTGCTTGGGAATATCAAGTTTCAGAAGTGTTTTCAATGCCAACTCTGCAAGAACTCCTTGGGAAGTACAAAGGAAATGGGTGTGCACGTAGTGCCTTTGCTCGGTTTTTTTTAATCCTTATAATTGGAAGCTTTTATTATTTCTTTCCAAGAAGCTGTCCTGGAATAAAGTAGATACATTAATCTCACAAGGATATTTATATTTCGATAGAAAGACCAAGATTTCATATATAATTAACGATTATATACCATAAAATGTATACAGATTGGCTAATATATACATGTGAAGATCAATATAATCATTGATCATAGCTAGCAGGCACCCAATTCCATGATTCCTAATATCACTAGCGAGTTAATAATATTGCATTATTTCCATAAAGAAAGGAAATGAGAAGGTATGGAATTGGTCGTCTTCGAATAAGTACACGCATGTCATAAGCTATGAATTCACTGGGGATCGAGCACTAGTTATTTATGCCACCAACGAGTGATCTAGAAACCCAGCGGCGGAGAGGGAGGTAGGTCGTTAAATAACCACCAACATCGTCATGTCACAGGGTGGGGGCCCGCCATCCCGTTCCATGTCTGCCACCACTACCCTCATTGATATTTTCTCTGATCAAGCTGAAACCTAGCTAGGGCTTGTATCTATGCTCAATTTGCTTTCTGCAATTAGTTCAGGAAATCATTAGATCTTAATAATTGTACTTTGAAGTTAACAGGAATGCTGTTCGTACTGAAGGAACATGCTTTCTGCAATTAGTTCAGGAAATCATTAGATCTTAATAATTGTACTTTGAAGTTAACAAGAATGCTGTTCGTACTGAAGGAACATGCGTAATAAAATAAAATAATTAATTCAATCTTTAAAAACTTGAATTTTTTTAGTTAAAATTTTAAATATAATTTATATGATTTTTTAATATATTATTTTAAATAAAAATATTTAAAATTTAAAATTTATATAAACCCATATTATTTTGTAATTATTTTTTATCAAATAAATAAAAATTATAAAATTTAAATTCATAACCATTTAGTTATTATTATAATTATATTTATTTTTATTATTCATGTTGTGTTTAATCAATAATAGTAATAGATCTATATTCATGAAAAATATTTAAATCAAGATTTTTATGGCATTATAATTTTTTTTTGAAACAGTTATCAATGTTTAATTTTTTTATTGATTAAAATTGATTTTAGAAATCTTCATCCTAAAACTAAAATCAAAATGTAATAAAAATTTCAAAAATATAAAATATATTGAATTTTAATTTTAATTACTTTCATTTCTTAAAATAAATACCAATGTACACTTGATTTTGTAATTTTAAAGAAAAAAGGTTAAATTAAAAATTAATGAAAATCTAAATAATACATAGATCAACTTCTATAATATCACAATATTAAATCTGAACATGAAGGACCTTGACGTGAGTTAATAAAATGCAAGAGTTAGTTTTCTTGATTTCTTCGCTTTTATGTCCCAATAAAAAATATTTAACATGAATTTTAAATTAAATCAAAGCTTATAATATAAGCTTTCCATTACTTTCAATAAAAATAATTTACAATAAACTTATGCTAGAACTTGTGATTTAAAGTTTTTGGTTAAAATTATTTCTTATATTTTTTTTTCTAACTTGGTATTAATATTTTCATTTCTTTATTTGCATATATGATAAGAGAAACCAATGAATATTTTAATTTCAATGAATATTTTAATTTTTATTCAATTGAAAAACATTATTGATCAAAACCAATTTTATAGGATCGCATCCTTCATATTTTACCTTTGAATTAATCACATTGGTATGAAAAATCAAGGAAACTTCTCAACTGATTTCTTTGACATGATCTTTAAATTAAATCACCACCAGAAATTCAATAAATATGTTGTTTTTTGTTGGTATTTTGCGGTAATATTCACCGATATAAAATTTTCCATTGCTAAAATTGTTGGTATATATCAACAAAAACAATCCGTTAGTATATATCGAGGGGATCCAAGATGGAATATAAAGAATAAAAAAAGTTGTGCGATAACATGCAAGTTTTTTATGGATAATTTTACCAATGAAATTATAGTTGAATTCAAATCGGGTTGTCTGTATAGTTATGTGTCAAAAACAGTGATAGAATTTTTGATGGAGTGACAGATAAAATAATTTCATCGGTAATTCCATAATTAATATTTAATATATGACTAGACAACGACCCTCCCTTATTTCTCCTTCTTTTCCTCCTGTATCCCCCAACATCTACACAAGCCGCCTCCCAAACATTACTAACCAACTCCCCCTCCAAACATCCTGATTAGTACTTAAAAGTGCATTTTTATCATGGTTTTATATCATCATTTTGCACTTGAAGTATCAATAACTCCTTAACCAAAGCATATTTTATAATAATATATCTAATAATACAAGATA
>NW_011499870.1:1435977-1467508 GCF_000495115.2 Populus euphratica
TTGTTATTGTTGTTTTATTATTGTTATTTATAATTTGTACAAATAACCTCCCTGTGGTTCGACCCCGGTCTTGCCGGGTTATTTATTATTTCGACACTCCTGCACTTGGGAGAAGACATCAATCTTTTCGTCGTGTCACATCCCCCTCATCTTAACACAAAATTTTCTAGTTTCAGCATCCGTTTTATGATTTATTACGGATTTTTTTATTTTTAGTAAGCAAATCATTTTTTTAAAATTTTAATACAATTTTAAAATGTCAATTTTTTTATTGAATGTTTTTTTAGTTTATGTATTTTGTTTGAGTGTTTACTTGTTTTATTATTTTTTCTCAAACATGTAGTATGGATTTATAATTTTGAACTTGTTTGTTTTAGATTTCATAAAATTTTATTTCTTTGTAAATTGTTGAAACTTATGTCGAATTACCGACTTAGATGTGTTGTGATGATATAAATAATGACTTATTTAACGGGCCCATTTTAATTTTTGTCAATTTTATTATTGATTTGTAATTTCTATAAGTTAATGTGTATAAATTTGTATATATGTAAATAATTGATAATGAATATTTAAGAGAAATTTGATATTAAGTTGGATAATCTTGAGCTAAACCAATATTTTTGCAAATTTATTTACTTAACGTAGTTAATTAATACATGTTGTCATCATTATTTTATAGAGGTGTGATAAAAGTCATGGATGATCGTTTATGGATGTATTGAGATTCACTCTAAAGATTGCAAAGAGTAGATTATTATAATGAGGTTAAGAGTTTTATTAATTTCAAATATTTATTCCTAGAAATATTAGTAGAGGCGGTATTAGGTGTCTATATAAAAGGTGTAAAAATAAAAAGTTTCTTAATCTAAATATTGTAACGATGCATCTTCTACATAAAGGTTTATGACGGGTTACCTGTGTTAGATACGTACATGAAGAACTATTTATTCGTAACTAAAGCATTGTAGAAACGATGACCGGGTCAAGTTTTAGTACTAGCAACGTGTATGGAGTTGTAAATGACAACAATAATATTTACAGAAATGTGGTTATAGATGTAATGAGAATGAATCAAGGTAATGATAGTCAATGTTCAATAATAAAAGAAGAACCTACTGTAGATGCGACCAAGTTTTTTGATCTTTTAAAAGATTCTGATGAACCATTATGGGATGGTTGCACAAATCATATTAAATTATTGATTGTTGCATAGGTGTGTACCATCAAGTCGAATTATAGGTTGAGTGAGGTCGGTTATGATAGAATTGTAGAATGGGCAATAAGCATTCTACCTGGAGGGAACATAGTAAAATATAACTTTTATGCTACCAAGTCCATGATGAAATCCCTCAGGCTAGGATACTGGAAAACTAACATGTGTTTAAATTCCTGCATGTTATATTAACTTGAAAATGTTGAGCTGATTGAGTGTATGACATGTGGACATTCCCATTATAAACCCATAACTAGCATGAGAAAGACTCTTGTAGCATATAAAAAACTTAGATACTTTCCAATCACCCATAGACTGCATAAGTTATTCATGCCACTAAAGACTAGTAAGCACATGATATGACACAAATCACAGGATGCAATGTATGAAGTGATGATGCATCCTTTTGATGGTGAAGCATGAAAACACTTTAACAGTGTGCCTTTTTATTTTTTAGCTGAATCAAGGAAAACACGTCTTAGGTTGTGTATAAACGGACTTAACCTATTTGAGTTATTTGCTACTCTTTATTCTTTTTAGTAAATTATATTCATAGTTTATAACTTGATACCGAGAATATGTATGAGGCTGGAGTTCATGTTTTTATCTATGGTCATACCAAATCCTAACAGTCCGGATTGTAATATATATATGTTTATTTTCGACTACTGATTAATAAGTTAAAATAGTTATGGTCCTCTAAGGCTTTGACTTATATTGTATCAAAAAAACAAATTTTTTTTATAAAGACAGCTTTGATGTGGACTATCAATGATTTTCCAGCTTATGGAATGGTTTCTGATTGGAGCACCCATGAAAAACTAGCATGTTCATACTACCTTGAAAACAACAAGGCATTCATGCGAACAAATAGAGGTAAAATATTTTTTTTTTTATTGCCATCGATGTTTCTTGCCAACATATCACAAGTACAAAAATAACAAAAATGATTTTTTTATTGGTAGAATTGAAAAGGATGTTGCACCCCTATATCTTTCTAGTGAAGAATTGCATAACATGGTGTCAGAGTACGGTGACATTATGTTTAGTTTTCAATTCAGTAAGCAGAAGTTTCCTGGTTTTGGTTTGATATACAACTAAGTAAAGCAAAGTATTTTCTGTAAGCTTTCTTATTGAAAGACCAATCTTTTTCGCCATAACCTTGACATAATGCACATAAAAAACCATGTTTGAGAACATTTTCAATACGGTCACTGATGTGAAGACAAAGACAAATGACAACATTAAGGTTAGAATAGATATATCATTGTTTTGTAACCATAAAAATATAGAGTTGATTTTTAATGGGTCTCGGTCCAAAGGCCAGAGCAAGCTTTACCTTAGAGAAGAATGCACAACTACTAGTATACCAATAACTTACGAGTTTATGTTTTTTCAATGCATATGCCTCGAATACATCAAGGTTAGTTAATTTATAGGAATACAGATTATATAGAATGAAGAGCCATAAGTGCCATGTGTTTATACAAACACTTATTCCATTAACTTATTGTGATTTTATGCCAAAGGGGATATGAGATGCACTCATAAAAATTAGCCATTTTCTTAGAGATATATGCTTCAACAAGTTGTAGAGACATTATATTGAAAGGCTTGAAATGAATATCGTAGAGATAATATGCAAATTTGAGATGATATTCCCTTCATCATTTTTTAACTCGATGGAGGATCTACCTATACATTTATTATATGAGGCAAAAATTAAAGGCTCGGTTTAGTATAAATGGATTTATTCATTCAAGAGGTTAGATATTACAAATATAATATAATTATTAATGTATTTTTATTGTTTTTCTCAATAAAAAAATATTTGCTTAATTTCATGCAAGTATTTGTTCAATCTTAAGAAAAAGGTTAAGAATAAGGTTTATATTGAGGCTTTCATATGTGAGGCCTATATTGTTAAGAAAATCTCAATATTTATTTCGTACTATTTTAAGCCTTATTTGAGAAAGAGAATCAACCGCATTCCATGGCATAGTAATAGTGGTGAAATGTCTTCTAGTGAGAACTTGTTAATATTCTCCAATCTTGGACGACACTCACCTAAAAATCTAGAACGGGAAGATATTTATTTGAAATAGAGTTCAAATAAATACATAATTATGTGCTATTTAACTACGATGAACTAGGACATTTTATTTAATAAGTATATGTACTACTTAAACTTTGTTATAAATATACTATTTATCTAATGTAATATTACAAACTCATATAATTTTAAAAACCTTATAGGCAACATCAATAATATTTATTGTTTAATAACTCACAGTTGACCAAATCCCAAATCTTTTGATCACAAGATGCATAATTTACCACGTGATTTAAAACACATTTAAGTACCATCACAAACTCATTATCTATCATAGTACTTAATTTCATTATAGAATTCTAGTTTATTATTCATTGTTGTATTTGATGTGCAAGGTTTATCAAATGAGAATGAGTGCTAATGTTTCATTGTATTTACTAAACCTAGGTCCTGAAAGAAAAATGAAGTGCTATAATGAGTATTTTATCAATAGATGTGTTTCATATTGAAGAATACATGTATGAAAGAAAGACATATAACAGTGGTGTTTGTGTTAAGGGATTAGAAGAGGTCGTTGAATTGTAATATTATAGCAAGCATAATATAGTGTTTTTATTTAAATCCTATTGGTATGACACCATCAAAAAGGGAATCAGAATAGATCCCCACTATTGGTATGTTTTTATTTTTGGCAAGCAATACCAGCAAGTTTAATATATATACACCTATTTTTTAGAAAGGATTGATCAAAAGTTGATTGGTTATCCAATTTAAAAACAAAACCCAGGGGTTGTTCAAGGTTGTTTTGGATGAGAACAAAGACATAAATGTGAGAGATGATGTCTTTCAAGTTAGTGAGTTGGTTGAACCATATCGAGTTGCTCCATCGATTTACTTATAATAGTCTTATTAATGTTAACACTGAGGAGTTGAATATTATTTTAAGCTCTAGCAGATAAACATAAATCAATGATGATAATGATGATATCAATGTTGAATATTGCGATGGAGCTGATAAAGATTCAATTGAAGAAAAAAGAGAGAGGATAATTCTAATTAACTATCTATCAGAACATGAAAGTGTAAAGGAATATTTACAGATGAAATTCTGTACAAATAAATGATTATTTTATAATTATTATGTGAACTGCTATTATTGTGCTGTGCGTGTAACTTTCAATTTAAGTATTTGCAGGAAGGATAGTTAGGGAATACATACATAATGTGTCATTCACTATCCACATCATTAATGGAAACACTGACATATTGTGTCCATCAGTGTATTCCAGAGGCAAAGAAAACTATTCCTACCCCACATCACCTATGAAAACATCGACGAACCCAAACTATCAGTGTACTCTAAAGGAGAAGGGAACTGTTCCCCCATCAATGATAGAAACACTGATAGACACAAACTCTTGGTGTATTATAGAGGTGAAGGGAATTGTTTCCACATCACCGATGTAAAAAATGATGGTTTGTGTTCGTTAATGTTTTCCAGAGGTGAAGGGAATTGCTTATATTCCTTGTCGGTGATGTCAATTAAAAACCTCTGAGTCAGATGCAGGTTATCGAGAGCATTACTAACGGACCACCAATGAATTGCGTTACCTTAAGTGCAATTAGTTAATGCATCTTTAACTGTGTACCTTTTAGCTTTAGCGAGGGAATTACCGATGGATTGTAAAAATTCTAAAGGTTTTTTTTTAAATTTAGTGCAAAATTGAAATTTTAGAGCGAATTTACAGAGGGAATCAATGACAGATTAATTAAAAATAATATTATTTAATAGTTCGTTGGTGATTCCATCAGTAAAAACACAATATAAAACCTAGCAAATACCTTTCCAGTTTATTTTTTTCCTTTTATTCATATTTCTTAAATCTCTCTCATTTTTTCTTCTCAATTTAAGTGATTTTACTTCAATTTCTAGTTCTATCTTTATCTTCAACATTTAAAAGGTATGTATTGTAGTTGTTCTCACTTGTTTTGATTTTCTAATTTTCATCTTTTCTTTGATTTATTAACAATAAATTTTCATTTTTTTTTTGTTTTTTTGAGTTGTTCATAGATAATGTTTAAAAGTAAACATATTATTAAGGTAAATATGTTTCATTGTTAAAGTCTATGTTTTTTTTTATATTGTAATAATGATTGATTGTTTTGTTGAATTTTAATGGTTATTGTTGAATTTTCTATATAAATATAAATTGAATATATGGATTAAATTTAATTGTTTTATCTCAATTTTATTATATATATTGAATAGTAGAGTTTTTGATTATTTTGTTGAATTTTAATTGTTATTGTTAAATTTATATAAATGTTAATATAGAAATTGATTTTATCTTATTTTTCAATATTTATTGTTAGATTTGTACACATATTAGCTTACACATAGGATTTTTTTTTCTCTATTTTATGATTAGAGACATTATATTATCATTGAAAATGAGATGAAATTAAATAATCTGCAATTTATGGTATAAAAAAAATAAAATCATTTGGCTTGTGGTATATATTGTCAATATTTTCAGGTTTGAACAAATTTGATTATGTAATTATTGATCAAATTTGTGTAGATGCGTAGAACAAAATCAACAGCACGTCATGAGCTCATGATTGCAACGAGTACTTCTAGCAGCAATGATGATGTGTCATTAGGTGCCCACCAAGAAGAGGCACCTGCGACAACTTACGATGTTGCGTTGCTGCCACTTCTAGTGTAGTTCCACAATATAGTAGGGGTGTGTTTTCATAGTGGGGTCAATTCACTCGCATGTACAATGCACATTAAAAGGACGATATTTCAATATAAGTTTGTTTTGATTTTTTTTCTTTTAATGTAATTTGTGAACAATTAATTAGTATTTCATTAATTTTATTGATTTTCATATTCATAAAGATTGAGGCGTCTAAGTAATAATAGCAGTATTTAAATTATTAATGGAGATTTTATTATTTCAATGGAATCATATTTCTAGACATCTTGATTGGAGACCTTATATCAAGTTTAGAAAATTTGAGGTTAGTGTTAACTTCAGATTTTAACTATTTTGTATGTTATATTGAAATTATTGATTTATTTTTAATAAATTATTTATACATAGCACAAATTCGAGTGGATAACACAAATGACTATATTACGAGGAGGGTATAGGAGAATCACATAATAATTAGGTAATATCGAAAACAATGTAATATTTTTTTAAAAAAAATATTATATATTAAAATCATTCATAAATGTAAGTTATGTGACTTTTGGTATATAGCGAAGAAAAAAAATGCTAGAGATAACAATCTATAAGACTAGAATGATGTGGTGGTTTGAAGGGATTTCAGGCCGCCATACATCCCGGAGGATATATGGGTGCAATATATCCAGCACGTGACATCTGAGTGGTTCACATAATACTCACAATATGATGCCGTGAACCAGAACCGATAAATTCATGGTTTGGTTACCACACACATGATCGCTCTGTTTTATTTATTGCACATGCGAAGTGGATGAAAAGATTAATTTTAATGATATCTATCTTTAATTAATGTGTTGTTATTTATAAATATATTTAACTTGCATTATTTTTTTTCTTACATTCTAAGTCTATTGGACGTGAGCCGAGCTCAATGAAACTTTTTGTAGAGATGCATATGCGGAGTGAAGATCACCAAAAGGGGGTCAACAATTCATCGACAACCATACTGAATATTTTATGGTTTCATTCAACCATTTTCTTTTTTAAGTTATTATTTTCTTGAATTTAATTTGATGATTTCTTTTTAAATTTTCAGAAGATATATAATAGCAGATTGAGGAAGAAATATGGGGACGATCCTTCGATCGACTCAGATTTTGATTCAGATTTGTAGATAAAGACTTGATCGTCTAGTGGACTTGATAGAAATCGGGAGTACAAACTCTCCAACACTACGATCTAGAACTTACGAGCATCTTGTAGTGTCTCAACTATTGTGAACTCCCAATTAGTATCAAATACCCAGTTTTAGAAGTTCATAACATTGCAGCAACACACTGCTCATCTCATTAAAAAAATATGAGCAACCCTCAACGGATTATGAACTTCACCAAATAGTCATGGACATGAGATCACATATGGGTGACATATATGTGCCTTCTTTTTGGTATATGGTCCTGGAAACTACCAACATCTTTCTCCTCCTCCAGCGATGTCATTATTCTAGTAAAATTTTTATATGTACAAATAAAATTATAGTGAATATTTGGATTTTATATTATTCAATTTTATTTTTATGTATTTCAATTTTATTTATTTAATTATTTTTTCTTATTCTATATAATCTTATATTAATTATTCTATACAATTTTATTTTTTAATTATCACAGACATAATTACATATAGAATAATTCAGTTGGCGATTTACCAATGGAAATATAGATGAAATCAGCTCTTCGATATATTCTAGAGAGTCAGGAAAACAATTACTACATATACCACTATTACTAATGAAAATATATCAATAGAGTATTTCTAGTGGGAAATTTTTTTTGGTGTGTATTTTTTGTCAATAAACCCATCAATTTTAATTTTTTTAACATAATTAAAGACAAATAATGGAATTACTAATGAAAGTTATAGCCATAGATATATTCTCACATCAATAAATTTGTCAAATCTGTCAGTAAAATTTTCACCACTAAAATAATAATCTCATATTAATAAAAAAATATTTTATTGATAAAATTATTAAACGTTGCAGCGAATTAACTTTGAAGCCCCCAGATCAGTTTATTTGGGTGTAGTGCTGCCACCAGTTCATGGCCTTCACCAAATCCTCCATATAAATAATATTAACAAAACCAGTATTCCTGTGGTCATAAACCTCATGGTGTTTTTATTTTATTAGTGGGAAGTATCTAAGATTATTTGGAAATATAATAAAATAATATTTTTTTTATTTTTAAAAATTATTTTTAGTATTAATATGTTAAAATTATTTGAAAACATAAAAAATATTAATTTAAAATAAAAATAAATTTTCTAATTTTTTTAAAACCACTTATAAAACACAAAATAAATAATCATATTACTTTCAGCATTGTACACCAAGCGTACCTTGACCAACATATCTTCTGAAATTATGTGTTGAAGTCAACTCAGTGGAGATAGTAGATTTCCTCGTGATTGACTATTTCGATAGAAATTCAGATTCCATGAGTCCGTCCATTTGAAATTTGAGGCAGGTCATAATTACCCAAATCAAAGGCACATGAATGGAAATCTCAGATTTTAAAGGTTTTTGCACTTTTAGCGAGAGTCTGCCCTACTAATCCATGATTACATCTATGCCTCGATATTCATGGTGGAAGACATCCCGGTTCCAATTCACACTCCACACAAAGCCCAAGTTGGTCCTAGGTCCAACCCATCGCCCACCCACATAATTACATCACATCCATAGATTCAATATGGAAACCAGACCTTGGTAGTGCTAACCTTCTTGATAAATGACTCTAATTAATTAAAATAATCCTAATTGTGGCTAAGTTAGGACTTTGTTTTGCTAACCCACAACCAATTCTTTTACTAATCCTTGCCCAATGAGGTCTCTAAGTCTCTCTTGTGACAAGTAAAGTGACGTAGATCGATCTCTATTTTTTTTTTTTCAAAATGACTT
The DNA here is from genome assembly GCF_000495115.2 of Populus euphratica. NCBI lineage: Eukaryota > Viridiplantae > Streptophyta > Magnoliopsida > Malpighiales > Salicaceae > Populus > Populus euphratica. Next base: position 1,444,908 of record NW_011499870.1, read on the forward strand.
GAAGCGTGGCTGAAGCCCTACATATATTTATATATATTCTATGTCGGTTAATGATAATTAATTAAAATTTTCTTTGGCTTATTTTGGTTAATGATAATTAAATATTCTATGTCCCCACTACCATTACTCATCTTTACCACTCAAGCCGTGCTCGTATTTAAGTTCTTCTATGAACAAAGGGAATATATATAGACATATCACCATCTCTCTCACTCTCTCCCTCTCTCACATTCATTGTTGAATGCTGATTTTGCCCCGAAGTTCTTTGCTCATCTTCCGGTTTAACCTCCATTGAACAACACAACGCACAGAGATTTCAAAAAAGAAAACAAAAGTTATTCTCATAAGTGGATAAGTCCTTTCATCAATCCACTCCAATATTTAAGGAATTCCCTCGCAAGGCCTAATCTCTCTGTAGATAAGAGAGAAATCCATCACTAAATCTCGGCTTAACCTTTCAACTTAGTCCCCCACTTACTCTCTCCCAACATCAACAGCACGTTGTTTGGCCGAATGGGTTCTCTTCAGTTGTGCGCTTTCTCTTGAACCCAACAACCAAATTAGCTTTGACTCATATTAGTTATAGCTGATACAGTCAATCAGTGTGTTTATAACCCTTTTTTAACCACAGTTATATATTCAGTTCTTAAACAGATCATGGACTGCTTGAGAGAATTAGAAGGCAAACATGCTCACGATCCTCTATTTGAAAAAAATATGAATAAACCTTCACGTGTATTTGTCCCTGGTCCAGTTATTGTTGGTGCTGGTCCTTCAGGCCTAGCCGTGGCAGCTTGTCTCAAAGAAAAAGGTGTCTTAAGTATGGTACTAGAGAGATCTAGTTGCATAGCATCTTTGTGGCAGTTGAAGACTTATGACCGCCTACGCCTTCACTTACCAAAACAATTCTGTGAGCTTCCTCTCACGGGGTTCCCTAGTGAATTTCCAACTTACCCTACTAAGGAACAATTTCTTCATTATTTGGAGTCATATGCACAAAAGTATGAGATTGGTCCCCGGTTCAATGAGACTGTGTCACATGCCGAATATCATAAAGTTATTGGGTTTTGGCGCGTGAAGACTGTTGGGAAGAAGCTAGAGGAGACCGAGTATGTGTGCCGCTGGTTGGTGGTGGCGACCGGAGAGAATGCGGAGGCGGTGGTGCCAGAGATTGATGGAATGGGAGAATTTGGAGGGGACATAAAGCATACAAGTTATTACAAAAGTGGAGAAGAGTTTACAGGGAAAAAGGTTTTGGTGGTGGGGTGTGGAAACTCCGGAATGGAAGTTTGTTTGGATCTATGCGATTATAGTGCTAAGCCTTCACTTGTTGTTAGAGATACAGTAAGTACTGCTCCTCTTAATTAGTTAAGCATATTGTTCTCTCTTTTTTCTTAAAACTTTATAGCAAAAAAGAAAAAAAGAACCCTTTGAAAGGGTAATCCTTAAGCCTTTGGTCTGTTCAAATCCAAATGTTCTGATGGGGAAAAAAAACTCGTTTTGATGATAGAACAATAAGATATACAGGTTTTGTTTTTGAAATATCAATATAAATATTCAAATTCCTGGTTTCGTGTTATTTTCTCCCTTTCAGTCGTTTCTCTTAATAAAGAATCCAAATATAAATAACGAATGGAAATGTTTGCAAAATGATCTGTTTTTATTTATTTATAAAATAAAACTCACTAAAAACTTTTTCTGTCCTGGCATGTATGATGTATTTCAGGCTCATTTCTCTCATGGGAGTCTAATAACAATTTCAAATTGCCCTGGTGTGCATAGTGACTTCAAGTTCCAACAAGCGCTTTCTTCTCTCTCTCTCTCTCTCTCTCTAATTTAAAAAATGATAAGGAAAAAAACTAAGGATATGTAATTTTATACATAAAAATAAAAAATCCTTGATCTTTCACTTTCTTGGGGTTCCCAAGCATGCGCATACAAGGGTAAGAATTGTAAGGTTTAGCATGTATATCATAACAATACTTCTCCCTTTTGTGTTCCTATAATTAATTTTTCTCTGTAAAGACCTCAAGGCATATTCAGTCATGACCTCGAACGAATTAGCCCACATGTACACACACATCACTCGGGCAACTAGACGGGTCACACCAATATCATCAAACTTTAGCTCTTTTTTGAGTCATTCTATAAGCTTTCTAAGTTGTAGAAGTAGTAACTTCTTGTCTTTTTCTTTTTCTTTTTTATAATTTTTGTGGGAATGTTATTTGTTTTGATTGAAGGTGCATGTTCTACCTCGAGAGATGCTGGGCCAATCAACTTTCGGGTTGTCCATGTGGTTGCTCAAGTGGCTGCCTGTGCGCCTTGTCGATCGGTTCCTTCTGATAGTGTCGAGGCTAATGCTCGGTGATACGGCACGATTTGGATTGGACCGGCCGGAATTAGGTCCCCTTGAACTCAAGAACTTGTCCGGGAAGACCCCGGTATTAGATGTTGGGACACTAGCCAAGATCAAAAGTGGAGACATTAAGGTACTTTCCCAGTTATATCAAGTATCATATAACGAGTATATCACATCATCACTTTGCATTTTGCTCTCCCTGGCATCATAGCTAAAAATTCTATTTTTACTGTAGAATTCCTGAATTTTCCTTTGTTGTTTTAGATATGTCCAGAAATTAAGAAGCTAAAACGTCACGCGGTAGAGTTTATTGAAGGGAAAACGGAGAATTTTGATGCTATTATCTTAGCGACAGGCTACAAAAGTAATGTGCCATCTTGGCTAAAGGTAACCTTTTTTCTTTTCTTTATCTTTAGTTCTTCATAATTTCCTTTCTTCTCTAAGTTTCTTTTTCTTAAGGATATGTTATTTTTGCACCAAGTTGATGATCAAAATGCTAAAGAAAAAGAGGTCATGGGCTTCTTCCTTTTTTTTTTAATTGTCAGGAAGGAGATATGTTCTCGGAGAAAGACGGATTTCCTAGAAGACCATTTCCAAATGGATGGAAAGGGGAGTGTGGGCTATATGCAGTGGGGTTCACTAAACGTGGAATATTAGGAGCCTCAGTGGATGCTAGAAGAATAGCTGAAGACATTGCACGATGTAGAAACGAAGAAGCTGCACCGAGTGATCGGTCAGTTTTGATGAAAACACCACCACCACCACCACCAAGTTTTTCTTGTCTTGAGTTAGATTTATCGAGAAAATGTTGATGAAGAATTATAGCCTATGAGAGGTTCTTCGGATGGTATATGCCAACAGACACAATACTGATCGATGGTGCCAAAGTTGATATGTATCCTCCCACTGAGGAAAAGAGGAAGAGAAGAAAAAAGGTTGCACAGGAAGAGAGTTTTGCAAGAGAACCCTTATCCTTCCAAGATAACACCAACCAAAATAACCCTTGTGAAGGAGGAATCTGAGAAGGTTGGTGGTGTTGTTTTGTGGGGGGGCCTCAGCTATATCATGTACAGCTTGTACAATACAATTTTTCTCTAATTAGATATGACTTCTAGAGGGAAAAGAATGAAGAGAGCTATAGATTGTTTTGCATAGGTGAGATGATATGATTGTGCTTAACCTTTATTTTGCTTTTCCATGGGTGGGTTTGGGATGAGACTTGTTAACATTATTCTTAAGTTTTGCTCTAATGTATGCTTCATTTTTTTTTTCCTTTCCTATTAGGGTTTGTCTTTGGATGTATGTCATGGTGACTTTCGAGAGGGATTGATGACTTCTAATTATCAAATCCTTGCATATCATGACTCTCATCTCTCTATGTTTGGATTTTGAATTCCTCTCTTTCTTGAGGGCTAATCATCTGCCATTTTAGTGACTTGTAGTCGTCTTGATTGTCATTAGCAGCCAGGACCACCACCTTTCATCAGAACCTACATGTGTAAGTTTACAAGTCCTCAGAATACTATTAAATGAAAGAAATGCCATGCCATTAATATTGCCGCATTCAAATTAACCTCAAATTTGCTCCTAACTCCTATTAGTTCTCAATGTAATTAATTCTCTAATAATAAAGTGGATGAGAAGCCCCCTGTCTAAAATTTGAATCTGTATTCTCAAATAACAATAATAAATAAATAAATCTGAGATAACAATAATAAATAAATAAATAAATAAATCTTACCTACTGAGAAAACTCTCAATTTGAGGATCCAACTAAGAATGATCGGTGGATAGTCTGGCTTTTCTTTCTTTCTTTCTCAATTTGAGGATCCAACTAAGAATGATGGGCGGATAGTCTGGCTTTTCTTTCTTTCTTGCGAATAATTTGACGAAGCTTGCAAAAAGAAATTATATATTAACATATGCCAATTCATATAGTAATTTTGTTTTTGAAAAAAAAAAGGACTGTATATATATATATATATTTTAGATTAACGTGGGTGTCCGGGTCAGTTTATGCGTACCACGAGCTTACGCGCACCATGACTAATTCCACGCATGCATGCTTCTAACAAAGAATTGTAGAAGATCCATTTATATGTGCTAAACTCTTTGTGCAAATTCATGTTTCCAGAAAATATGGAAGCACCATGAAAGATATGACCTTTCTTTTTCTGAGAAGTTAGTGCGTAACTAGAAATAAGTAAGCAGATGTGATATTCTTCGAATCTTCCTAATGATGTAAAGCAACAATATATGGTCATGGGTGCTCTTGAGAGCCATACAAGTAAAATGGATGAGTCAAAAAGCAAGCTAGTATCGCAGTCATCAGTTTTCATCAACCTGAAAAGCTAAAATGGCTGTGATATGTAATCAGGTGGAACTGCAGGATCTCTGACCCACGATAAAAAGTGAAACTATCTGAAGAAAAAGTTGCGCGCATAGGTTTCTTGACTAATTAAGCTACATGCCATAAAATATGGCATTAGTAAGTAGCATGTCTGAGTCTCACAGAATATGACAGCTAGAGTTGGAAGCATATGCATTCACCACTTACAATAAGCCTGGAAAAATCAACTATACTTGTGCGTGTTCATTATTAATCTTCATGTGCCTAAATATTTCAGGTAGGCTGTTAATATCACATTTAAGAAACTGATCTCAAATGTGAAATTTGGTTCATGAAAAATGAAGATATTGATAGAGAAAGAATTGAATCACCATTTGATAATTAATGAGATTGGGGGTTTGATGATTTCAATTATTTATTTATTTATTTATTTGTGGTGAAATCTTGGTTTAGAGAAGAAGATTTGGATGTGGATCTATGGTTATGTTGCTATAATGAGATTGAAAGAAGTAGAAAGTTTTCTGTAAAAGAGGGACACTTTCCTGTAAATTGAAAGTAACAACACACTAATTAAGTAATGAGAAATTAATGGAAGTACTCACCTATGGATGGATTTATAACACAAATTAAAGATGGGTTAGGCTTATGAGTTCTATTAGAATACTTATTAAGAGTTTTTTAATATTCCTAATTAATTTACGTGTATCCTTCTTCTTGCAATTTGTTATAAATATTATAAAATTATTATAGTTGTTAGATCTAGCATAAGGTTTAACTAGGTTTAATATACGAGTTAGTACATCAATCTAAATCAATCTTAAAATGATATTGTTTCGAACTAAAAAAATTAAAACTATATAACCGTATCTAAATTAGGTGTGTGTAAATTAGGTTTCATCAGTTAGGATAGATCAAATCCAATAAAGATGCTTGAATTCACTTAGTTTAATTATTGATTATATTCAATGATAAATCCAACTCAAATCAAGCTTTAAAGCAATGAATTTTTAAATCAACCTGTTAAGCTGAGTGAGGTTTCATAACTATAATAAATACTCAAAAACATTGTTATATGCCATCTGTTTATTTAATGTATTTAATTAATATTATTGATTTTTATTTTTTTAATTTCTAAGATCACTTGTTTGTCTTTTTCGTTAAGGATGTATATATTGAATAAATTATGATTAATTACTTTAATTAAAGATCTTCAAAACTTCATAGTATATGTGGATATTAATGTTATTAATTTACATATAATAATTTATGGACCATATAGAAGAAAAAAATATCAACAAGTCCTCTTGTAAAGTCAAATAAAGAGTTTAAATTTTGGATTTAAACTTTTCTTATATAAAAAATAAACTCTTATAATTTTCTGATGATATCAAATTATGATGTAATATAAAAAAAATATCAACAAGTCCTCTTGTAAACTCAGAGTTTAAATTTTGGATTTAAACTTTTTTTATATAAAAAATAAACTCTTATAATTTTTTGATGATATCAAATTATGATGTAATACAAAATCTTAAATAGTCTTTTTATTTTTTGTTATAGTAGATTAATTTTTTTTAAGTTTGTTTTTTTATTTGTCATGTTCGTGTATTTTGCTTTAAGTATTAGTTTTATGTTCTTTTTAATATATTATCGATAATTATTATAAAAAAAACAGAGTGTTCAAATTTAATTGATAAATTACACATACGGTTGAACTTCACAATATCAATTTTCTCATAAACAACACTAACAAATTAATCACGTAGCATTCACACAAAGCCTTCTCAAGAATGTAGTTTCGAGTAAAAACTCTTGCCATGCGTGTCGTTGATTGAACCAAGAGCTCTCTTATTGCTATTTTGGAGTGGAAATAGAGTGTTTTTGTGTTGTTTTACTTCTTATCATTGTAAACAGCATTTGGTTCCTGTTTCAAAATAAAAAGAGAAAATTGAGATAGAGAAATGGTATGTCTTTTTTGTTTTTTCTGTTTTGAAAATATAAAAATTAATACACTGAACAGCTTTGATAAAATACTAATAAAATACAATCGTAAATCTTTTATAAATCTTATTCTGTGATTGTTCATCATGTACTGAACACCGTCTTCTTCCAGGAATTATGAGTTTTACTTATCAATGGGCCACGACAAAAGCACACCGTTCTTTACCAGTTCCTCATTGCTTTTTGTTTGTTTTTTTTTTTTTACAGTCTTGGATTTGCATGCTGAATAATATGCCAGTGATACGTTCCCGAATGAACTTTTGACAACATGTATATATTACATGGATGGGGTAGTTAGGATTTTAAGAAAGTGGGTGCTAGGGTTTATTCCGACCGCATAGTGTCGTTGATGAACAGAGACACATAAATTAAATCCAATCTTAAGGGCAGTACCACACTCCTATCAATCATGAGAGGTTGAAGGATCAACATCAATGGGGGGTCATCCTTTTCTTCTGCGAATTCCATTTAAAGCCAGGCACGGGAGGTTTCAGGGACCTGCACATGGCCCCTGAGATCCATATGGCTATCTACGGCGGACCCCCCTTGGGCTCTTATTACCCCCAGAAATTGTCGTTTCTTTCTCCTTTGTCTGTTCTACGTTCTTGGAATTACTTTGTTTTAAGAAAAAAAATCTTCTCGACAGCCCAACCACCTCTCATATCGAGTTAATTTGGTTTTTTTTGCATGCGTTTTCAGTTCCCTTTTGATTCCAAAGGAAATGCTACAGACTCTAGGACCCATTGAACTAAAGCAAGGAGTCCTTGTGACACTGTGCGAATTTGGAGCTTCTGTAGTCTTGTTCTTCAATTGGGGTAACCAAATATATCGGATATATAGGGAAAGATTTTGCAAGCTGTGTTTATTTTTATATTTTAAAAGTATTTTTGTAAAAAAATAATTTTTTTCTTGTTTCTTTGCTTAAAAATTCAAATTAATCTTTTTTGTTGTTTTTATATTATTTTAATATACTAAAATCAATTTTTTAAAATATAAAAAATATTATTTTAATATATTTTCGAATAAAAAAACTTTAAAAAACAACTACTATTATACTCTTAAATATTCTATTAATATTTTAGGTTTTAAAATAAGGAAAAGAAAAGGGAATTAAGTTATGGAGTGCGTAGTTTAAATGGCATGAACTCGAACCCAGTCGATGATCAATCTGATGGATTGAACGTGAGAATTGCCGTCCATAATCAATAATCAATAATCATTAACGAATTTTCTTTCAAATGTCTCGTTGATTTAATAACACCCAGCAGTAATTATTGGATCTAAAGACGAATCATAGATAGAAAATAATGTTATTCGAGATATAATGGTTATATGGATTTAATGGTTTTAGCCATGGATTCATTCAATGCCTACGTGCAGTTTAACTAATAGAATAAAAATAATTTTCAATTAAATACAAATTTAATCAATTAAGCCCATGCAATTATATTCAGAATACAAAAAAAAAATTAAAGGAAAAAACTTAATAAGATAAATATTTTTAAAATACAAATTAATTACATTGCTAAAAATAGAAAATTTAAATATATATTAAATTAACTAACCTAACAAGATTAACTCAAATATAAATATAAAAAACTTGTAAATAATTTAATAAATTATCCTGAATTATACTTAATATAAATTCAAAAATAAATTTAATGAAATAATTATTCAGATTAATGACATTAACATTCTGAATTCAAGGCAAGTTTTTTACTAGATTAATAGAAAAATAATAAATATAAATGAATTCAAATAAAATAAATAATAGTAACGTATAATAATTTAAAAAAAAATAAAACAAAGTTTGTACACAAAGTTTTAATTCTTAAAGATAAAATTAACCTAATAACTAAAATAATTGACTAACATTAAAAAAAATATATAAATTCCTTTTAATACAGTAAAAAGGTCAAAACCAACCACATTCACCACGATAAATTGCCTTGATATGTGAAAGATCTCTCAAACAATAATATATATTTTTATCCAATCATTAATTAAGTATATATTTTTCTTGAAATTTATTTAACATTTATGTTTATATGCCTCTTTTATTGAGAGGCAACAACCAGTATATGGCATTGGCCATCAAGTTGTGAGAAAACTTCACATAAAAATTAAGTTTTTTATGGCTAAGTTTATGGATTTGATTAATGATTGTTCAATTCAAGTATAAAACATAAGACTTTTGAGCGATATATAATTCTTTGATATTTAAATTAGTATTTTTATATAAAACAAATATACATGAAGAGAAAAACTAAAATAAAGGTTAGAGAATATGTATTTCGTATAGAAATTATATGGTCGGGCTTTCATGGCTCTTTGGACGGCTTTAATTTTATGGCCTTGGCTTGTAGACATGGTTGTAATTTGGCTTGCTTATTAATAATGACTATTTAGTCCTGAAATTTCTTCATGAAAAAGAGATTGTATTGTTAGTTGAAAAATCATTGTGACACACGTGTTGCAGCATTATAATGAATGAGTCCATTCTCAAGTTATATCTACAAAATAGATTACGTGGAAGACAAGGATTTCTTTTCTTTTTAGTGGAAAGAAGGAATGAGAGTCGTCACCTAGTATTTAATCATTAGAAACCTTAACTGATATAAAAGATTGAACATGAGAATTAATTGCGTAGACAAAAGGTATTAGCATTCCAAATACGTCATATCTAAGATAAATTGTATTATTTAATTGTCTGATGTATATTAAGGTATTGTTGTATTTTCTAATTGGTGGTTTATTTAAGATTTTAAAAAAAGTCTTCCTCAATAAAAAGATCCTTCATGCATGAAAACAAGACTTTTTTTTTATTGTAATATTTCAAAGAAAACTAGATTTTTAACACCAAATTTATATCTTTATAGTATAAAAATATAAACCAATATTAAGCAAAATTAATAGAAAAATGCACGGTAAAATAAAAAAATTTAAAAGAATGTTTTTGGATTTTTTAGGTCTTTTTAATATAATATAATATTATTAATATATAATGGGATAGGCTGGCCCAATTCTTTTCTTTTCATTGGTCCGGCCTAGTGAACAGTGAAAAACTCTCCATTTTTCACTTACAGAACAATGGAGGTAATGAGGATGAAGAAGAAAACGAAGGAAGTTGACCTGGTAGTGAAGACTGCGTCATTGCTGTCGTTGATGTGGTTGCTGCCTTTTTTTCTTCTTCCTTGTGCAAAAGCACAAGTCTTTGTTTTTTCTTCTCCTTATATGTTATGCTTGTTTTTCCTCCCTTTTTGTTTCTTTCCTTTTCTTTTTTTTTTCTCTCTGTTTTACTTTGTTTTTTTTCTTTATATTTTCCCTCTCTATTTCTCTACTCTTTTTTTTTTTCCTCCTCCTCCTGGTTATCTTTTTTTTTTTGTCTTTTTCCTACCCTTTTGTTTTTTTGTTGTTCCTACTCTTTTTCTCTCTCTCCCATCCCTCTCTCCTCTATTTGAATTTTTCCCTCCCTTGCTCCCTTATTTTCTTCTATTATTTATAAGTATAGGGGGAGAGGAAGCCACCCTACCTTGTCCAATCATGGCATAAGGGGGATGAGAACTACCTTACCCCTGTCTAGTCATGGGGACAAGGTAAGGTGGCTAGGACGGTCTATATACAACCACCCTACAGCTGCTCGCAGGGCATGACTCTCCTACCCCTTCCATCATGGTGCTAGGCCATGACAAGTGTGGGTTATGCCAGGGTTTGGGTAAGTAAGGAGAGAGAAGAAGCGGGAAAATATAGCGGAGAAAATCTTCTTCTTCCCCTGCCTATGAGCGTTGAGGGGAAAAAGAAGACCCACAATGCTGTTAAAAATCACACTATTTTGACCTCTCTTTTTTATGAACAGTACATTAAACAACATTAGTTTGAACAAAACATGTTGGTTTATTTAAAAGAAAATGATGATAAAAAAATCAATTTTCAAATTAGTCCTTAATTTGTGATTTATTCAATCAAGTCCTTAATTGTAATTTTGGTTTTAAGAGTCAATTTAATTGTATTCTTGTCAAAATCAAATGCTAGCCCTGATGTTGGCTGCCTTTTTTATTTTGGTCCCTAGTCTTGGATTTATGCAATTGAACTCCTGATTGATCATTAAATTTTTAATTTTTTTTTATTTGGCCCTTAATTCTCATCAATTGGGTCTTAATGTTTGGCACCTTTTACAAATTAGTCACTGGTATTGAATTTCTTTAATTTAGCTCTTAATTCACCTCAAAACTTTGATTTTCTTGTAATTTTGCCCTTGATTTAACCAAGTGACTTGGTAAAAATTAAATTTAATCTTTTAAAATTTCAATCTTCTCGATTAAACTCAAATTGGGCTCTCAAACTTAATTATTCACTAATTAAGCCCCTAATAAAATTAATTTGATCCATTTTAAGTCTTGACACTTAATTAAATCCTTCAATTAAACTTAAATTAATTCTGAAATATAATTGAACTTTAATTTGGTCCATGATTAAATAACATAGGTCTATTAAAAATTTAATTATGTCTTTAGACTTTATTTCTATGTAAATTCATCCAATAATCATTTAATTTTTGAATTTGTATTATTTCTTCAGTCCTGGATATAATGGGGTACAATTAGGTTTTGAATTTATTCCAAAATTGCAATTTGATTTTCCTATATGTTTGAGATCCTCCTCAACCTACTTTCTCTACATTATTAGTCATTATTTTATTTTTTTACCTTTTATTTTGGAAGAAAAAAATAAATTTGAGGAATGACAAAAAAATAGGTTATGACACCTGGTGTTGGTTTGGGTGGCCATGGTGTCTTTTAATGGATGTGTCAAGTTATAGTTGTTATGTCATTTATACCATTGGTGAAAAATATTAGTGATTGTTTGTGATTGATGTAGAAAACAATACTTGTTCTGCATAGAAAAGGTTGTGTGTGTATAGAAAAATTGTAAATATGAAAAGTTTATATAGGCGGCTCGTGAAAACCTAAAAAATACGTAGAAGGATGTGTCGGGTAGAATTTGTTAGATTGGGACAACACCGAGTCTAAATGAAACTTTGGGCTAAGAATTCCAACCATTTAAAGCAAGCCCAAACAACTAGAGAAATCATCATCATCATCATCTTTTATTTGTCAACCATCAATGCTATTAATAAGGATTACTTTCAGCCCTGAGGGGGTGTAGCTCTAATGGTCAAGCCCTAAGTTTACTCCCCAAAGATCATTAGTTCGAGTTTCACAAATTTCAAGGTCATTAAAGGCTTACATTGTTATTAACTTTAGGGTTTGTGGGATTAGTCGACATGCTTGCAAGTTATCTCGGATATCCACGTTAATAAAAAAAAGAAAAAGGATTACTTCCTAAATGAAACTTAACAATATGCCAATTTTATGAAAAGTTTTTAACTAGTCACAATACATATGCATTGCCATAAGAAAATTTTTGAAGTATATTTTTTATTTAATTTTGTAATAATAACAATATATATTTAGATTAATGAAAACAAATAAAATTATCGAGTAAAAATATTATTCTTTTCATTAAAATTATTTTTCTTATTTATGTATTGTTTTTACTTTGATAATAAAATGTATTTTCAATTAGCAACATAGTTCATTAAATAAAGAAACAAAACAATATTCACAAAAAATATAAAGATTTGAACTAAAAAATAAAAATACAACATACTTTTTAATTAAAAACCTTAATTTTCTTATTCATTGATTTCTTTTTTATTTTGACTAAAAAAATAATTTGTTATTAGAAGTATTGTTTTTTGAAGTATATATACATATTGATCATGAAAGTAAATTTTAATTAAAAAATTAAAATATCTCGAATTGCTTGTTTTTACACACCTATAAAAGCAAAAAAGAAAATGAGGATACTAAGTTTTAGAAAATTATATAAAACATTTATAAAAAAAAATTAAAGAATATATATTTATTTTAAGTTAATATTAATGAGAATATTCTTTTAAAAACTATGCATATTATGCTAATACACTATTATTCATAAAGAAATCATTAATATAATTGTAGGAAAGACATAATCTTAAAAACAATTTCATAATTTCATAATTGCTTAAATATTATTTCAATAAATTGAATTGAATAGATTTAAAAAAAATAATTAAAAGAAGAACAGAATATCTAGAAAAAGGGGTAGTCATGTCTGACCCTATAATAACAAGTTCGCACTCCTAGTTTTTTTTTTTCGTTTTATAATAGATGGATAACACTTAGTCTGACTTATATTTTTTTAAGTACTAGATAAGATGTCATCTTCTACTTAAAGATGTTAAGAAGTCGGTGTCCAAGTTTGTTGACCCTAAAAATCCAATTCTCAACTTGTTTTCACTAGAAAAAACTAAAAAAAAATAATCTAAAAACCTTAATAAATCCATATCAAACCCTAAAAAACTCATAAGGACTCTAAACACTAAAATTTAACCAAATAGAAAAAACACTTTATAAGTTTTGATATACTTTTCACCACATGTTCAAAGAAAACCATCAACTCCATTAAACTCATCTCTTTAAGATAAATCTATTAACATCAGGATCGACATCTTTGATAGGAGAAATATGATTGATTAACCACTTTCTCTCTCCTCTCATCTTTTTCATTGACTTTATCTATTCTCAAATCTCAGGAATTGAAATGTAAAATAAATAAATGTAGGATTGAAACATAAAATCCTCAAAATAAATTAAAGGATAAAAAATGAAAAGGTAAAAACTTTAGGGACCTAACTTTAGTTTTCTACATGCCATGAACAATAAAAATGAAAAAAAAAGAATTTTTTGGTTTATACATTGAATTTGGTATCTATTATTTTATTTTTTTATTCATAAAACTAAATCCTATTTTGCAAAATTAAGCATTAATTTAATACCATGACGTTTTTTTACATTGCTAAAACAATATAGTACATGAACAAAAACAATTATTAGGCAAATCATCATGTGGACACTACATTAAAGGGTAAAATTAAAAATAAAAGGTTTAAGAACTATAACAAATTTTCTAGGATCAGAAAAATAAGGGGTTTACTCGAAGGCATAGTTTGGTCCGTGGTGCACCTCAATCAAGCATCACATTAAAATGAATAGTAAAAAATGATTTTGTTTTAGTATTTCTTAATAATGATATTGTTCACGTGTTGTTAGAGGGGATTTTAATTTATTTTTTACTTAATTATATGATAATAAAAATATATTTTTGTATAATATAAAACAAACAAAATTATAAAGGATAAGTGTTACTTTGTTTGTCAAAACTATTTTTTCTTATTCATGATTTTTCTCTGTTTTTTTACATCAAAATAGTTTTTTTATTAGTAGCATAGTTCGTTAAATAAAAAACAACAACAATCAGTTGCTATAAAATTAAATTAATGATTACATGTTTTTATAATTTAGATTTAATTTATTGATTTTCATGTTCTCTAATATAAAAGTTGCATGAACGATAACATCGATGATGAAAGCATAAATGAAAGTGCCTTTGTTATAGTGGAGCCAACTTAGATATTATCCAGAATGAATATCTATGATTGAGGCTTAGAGGAGGAAGTTTAAGGTTAATACATATATAATCTATAATTTTAGCTAATACACATTTGCTTTTAAATTTATAAACTAATTATTTTATTTAAATTATTGTAAGGAAAAATTCTATTAAGATGTTGCAAACTCTGAGGTTGCTAGATGAGTCTAGGAAAATCATAGCACAATTAGGTGAGTTTTAACATGTCAAGTTTATAATTTTTTATAAAATTATAATTTTTTTTTATCACTATATATTTTTTAGTTTAACAAATGTCTAAAACAAGTTATGAGACTTCTAATATAATGCACACGAATATGCCAAGAGAAGAACTGAGTCAGATGACATTGACATGTGGAAGAATTGTAGACCTTCTCATATAATTGAGAGTAACTAGGAGAAATATCTAATGTTCTTGACGTCGAAGGGTTTTTGGAAGCAGTCATGAAGTGGGTCCTTGAACAAAAATAAGGAGACTCATGATTACATTAGCAAGCATACTGACCAGTTGTTTTCTTTTACTAACCATGCAAAGCACTTAGTAAAAACTTGTTTTAATTTTAAGTATATAATCTAACTAGATATAGCCATCACCAGTTGTTGAGGAGTTGATTGAATAACAAAATAGTGTTTTGGAGGCCAAAATAAAGGTAAAGTATAAAGAACAAAGAAAGAAGCAATAAGAGGAGATGATGACATACTTGTTGAGTCGTTATCCTTCCCCTTACAAATCTCCATGAGATTTTCCTCCCCTTTCCCCTTCCCTTGCCCTCCCCCTCCATCAACAACTTCTTATTAATGTAATAAATAGTTATAATTGATTCTTATATATAAATTAATAATATTAAATATGGTCTTCAATTTTAATTTTTGTTTAATGTTATTTAATGTTAATTTTTTTCAATAACAAGAAAAAAAAAGTTACTAAGCCATTGACGGGCATAAAAAAAAATTTCAATGATTTTGTTGGTACAACAAACCCATTTTTCTAAGAGAATTACAGAGAGTTGTTAACTTATTTTTATATAAATTGACGAGTTGTTAAACATGATATATGACCGATAATTTATTTATCAATGATATGTCAATAATAGTAACTCATGGATAGATCGATGGAAATTAGTTGTCGTCTATTTTTTATCTTTGGTACTAATATTTTTTTTTTCAGATCTGAAATCCCTAACAAGACACTAGACATTTCCTTCATTAAATTTATTGGTGATATTTGTACCTGTAAAAACACAGATTTTACAGTGATGGAATATTATGTTGGTGTAAATCAATTTTCTAGTAGTGAATTTAATTAAATAACAAAAGCAAAATCTCTTTATAAAAGAGAGTTAAATTTAATAAATAAAAAAATAAAAAAAATCTAGGATAACCCAAGTCCTTTTCAAAAATAGCAAAACAAACCCTATAAAAATCAAATAAAAAAAAAAGCCCAATATCCAATATTTAAATGGGAGTTGAAAGGTAAAATTGAAAAAAACTTGAGCTTAAAAAAAGAGAAAAAAAACCGTGCAAACCTAAGTGAATTTTTCAAATTTGAACTAATCTTTTAAACTTGCAACTCGTAAAATCTTAGGTTCAAGTTCAATTAAAAAGCTTAATTCTCAATTAATTTGGTGTTAAAGGATGAAACTGGAAAAAAAATTCAATTAAAAAAAATCCCTAAGAAATCAAAAGAATGATGATTAAGTCTAATAAGAAAAAAAAAACAAAAGAAAGATAAAATCATTAAAAAAATAAAAATCATATCAAATAAAATAAATAGCAGTCAAAATAATAGGGACTAAATTTGAGATATGAAAAAAATTAGAGGATGATATTGATAAAAAATCATGATTTTTATAACATATTTTAAATAAAATAAATTGTAATAAAAAAATTTAATTTTTTTTTTTAAAAAAAAAATATAAAGCTGCTCTAAAAATTTGAAGGGCCAATTGTAGAACTAAGATGAAGAGAGAAAAAAAAAAATTATCAACACCTAACAAGAGGTCAATACGCTACACGCACACACCTAAAAAGGGAGAGTCCATTGAGAAGATTCCAAAAACACGAATGAATGCCATTTTTGACTGTCAATCCACTAGAAATATCGCTTGAATACAACAGAGCAATGAGCCCATTGACTCGTACAGCTATTTATTTTAATTATATTTTATATTTATTAAAATAGTAAATTTCTATTATTCAACTTAATTATAACTAAAAACTAGAATGAAAATATGAAAAAGCTCATGGATACTGGTTGAACAAAAATATGCTTTTAAGGATGATTTAATCATTTCAATATCCTTTTAAAATATAAAAAGACCTATTTATTCATGATTAATTTGATAATAATTAACCGGCAAAAAAACCATATTACTCGCAATAGTTTGTTTATTAATTTTTTTGAAAATGTGAATGATCATTATACTATTATAATGATCAATAAATCCTCTTTCAATGAATAATATTTTTTTCTCTCTAACTAGCTTTTGTTGACGAGAGACCTAAATATCTGTGAAAAAAAACATTATATTTTAATTTATGGGACATTTGTAACTTTTGTAAATGGGCATAATTTAATCTATTTTTTTAATTCAATCAGTAGATTAATTAGTGAATTAATTATTTTCTAATGCATGGGTGTGCTCGAGTTTGTAAAAGAAGCTAATTAACGATTACTTCGTTCTATGAGGTCACTAGTTACCTTCGGTTATTCATAGAAAAAGTAGATCAGTTTAATCTATTGAATTCAAATCCCTTCTTTTTATTTTTTTTCTAAAGTATTTAAACTTAAAAATTGATTTATCTCAAAAACAATTGTAAGAATACCTCTCCAATTGGCAGTGATTGTCAATATAATTTGGTCATGGTGATAACTTTTATGTCTCGATAACTGCTAGCTACTAATACTAACCCTCTAATAGTTTAATCACTGATTGTGCTACAGATTTGTATCTATAATTCTTTTAAAAGAATGTTTTTGACCGGCCAACATGAATCATTATTATTCGTAATTAATGTTTATTATTCATAATTAATATTTAGATAAAAACTAGCTAAACTTAATTTAAATAAAAGAAAAATTGATAAATTACAACCAACTGCAGTTTTACATAGAGATACAAGCAAAAACTTTCCAAGATTATTGTGTGTTTTGCAATGCGATGCGAGATGTCTTTTATGAGTATTTTTTTACTTGAAAATATAATAAAATATTTTTTTATAATTTTTCTTAAATATCAATACATAAAAATCATTGAAAAATATTAAAAAAATACTAATTTGATTTTTTTTCATGTAAAATATATATTTTTATAATACAAAAACAAATTATGATCTATTTAAGAAGCTCTAACAATATTACAAGAGTTATCCTTGGACTTTTTGCATTTTTTTTCTAGGTGGGGGATGATGGTTCAACGTTAGTTCTTAAATAACTTCATTATAAATTTTGTGAAGGAGAAAGGAGACAAGAGTTTAGTGTTAGGTCCTGGAAAACCAACTAACCATATTTGGTATATATATATCAAATCAAAAGCAATGTATTTTAAAGCAAATACACTTTCCATTCCAAGTCATTAATTAAAACCCTAAGGTAGGAGCGGTCCAGCCATGGTGTCCATATTATATCATCGAGAACCACAAGCTCATGCTAGGCATATAAATTTTCACAATTTTTCCTCTACTAGCCCACGTACGGAAACAAGGTGCACATATGGTCACTGATCTGGACCATCCAATTCGATCCAATCATAAATCATTTCAATATTGTTTTTGTCGTCCGACAAAAAAAATTGATTGTGCCCTAACGGTTTGATTTGGACCATTTTCCAGGCTTTTATGATTGAGTGGCAGAGGTCAGCATCAAATCAGATGGTGGGGAGTCATTTAGTCAATGAAATAGTCATCAACCAGACAGTATAGATCCATGATTCGTTTCAATCCAATGATGATCGTCGTTATTCCTTGGCATGTCTGGCTCGAAAATGTAGTTGCAATCCCACAATTCTAGATGAGGAGAAGATAAGATAGAGAGTCATGTCATCGCATAAGTTGTATTTAGTTCTTATGCTAATAAAAATTATAAAATAACCATTTAGGTGGTGGTCAAGTGGTAAGAACTTGAGATCAAGGGGTTTGCTCTCTCTGTGGTCTCAGGTTCGAGTCCTTGGTTGCTCATATGATGGCCACTGGAGACTTACATGGTCGTTAACTTCAGGGCCCGTGGGATTAGTCGTGGTGCGTGCAAGTTGGCCCAGACACCCACGTTAATCTAAAACAAAATTATAAATAAGGAATATATTCAATCGCAAAAATTCAAACAATTTATAATAGGTAATAAAAATTACAAATAAGGAATATATTTAATCGCAAAAATTCAAACAATTTATAATAGTTTTATAATGAATTTATAAATTCTTTGAAATAGAAAATATAGACAGATATGTTCTTTTATCCTATAATCTTCATTTTTTCTATTATATAGACATATCAATACATCATTATTTATTCCCACATGTAATTATATCTATCCTATACATATATGTCTTTTTCTTTAGTGATAGCTAGACAAAATTTCTTTTTTAAAAAAATATATATGTTTACAAGATAGAAGGAAAAAAAAAAGATAAATAGTATTATGTTTAATCATATTGTAATATTTGGAGATGTAGCTGTCTCTAATTAATTCATCCATGAAGATGCGATCGATAGCTAAAATGATTTCACCCATGGTTACTATCTCTAATTAAGCAATTTCTTAAAAAATTTCAAGCTTGTGATGTGAAAATTGATTTTTGTTTTGATGAAAGGGATTGAAATAGGAGTCTTGCTATGATAATGGGAATCAACAACATGATACTATTGTTGGAAAATATTTCATCAAGCTTTCTATTCTATTGAGAATTGTGTCACCCTTTATTGTCGCAATAGAATTTTTCTTTGGTTATTCAATTAGTATATTGCTACATATTTTGTAATTTTTACAAAAATTTCTAGAACGGTGCAAAGCTCCCGGTGGAAATCTCAACAGAAATGTTGATGGAATAGCATTTTTATCGATGATTCAGATAAAGATTTTATTTTTATTTTTGTTTTGTCTATTATGATCCAAACAATTGCTTACTCGCAATCCCATAACCATAACATAAAAGCATCTTAAAAAATTGATTTATATAAATTTTAAATTGAATAATGCTAAATGGATTAGTAAACCTATGAGTTTTCATTACTAGAAATTTTAATTAGTGAATTCATGTAAATAATTCATAACAATAAGATAAATAAAATTTCATACACAAACAAATTTAAAACAAAAGTAGATATGAATATCTCACTAAAACTAATTTCAGTGGGAAACAATTAAAATCCTAATTAAAATACAATCAAATCAACATTATAAAGTATTTATTCCCAATACATAATATTGAAGGTGTTGGAGAAGGTAGAGGTGAAAGAAGAGAAAAAAACTCTTTAACCGGAAGGTCTACTAGAAAAAGGTACAACCATAGTTGCACTTTGTTGAACCGATATGTCATATTTTCTTGTAGGAGTTCCACTCTCATATTTTTCATCTCAATAAGCATTTGTTTCTAAACCCTTTCTTAGATAATATCATGAAAGTCTTGTGAAATATAGCTTAGGTCGAAATGTGATGTGCCTACAATTAAAATAGTATGGTCAGCTCTCAGTTCTACCGATGCTATAGGTAAATCATAAATTCAATTTCTATCAAATCCATCACTTGTAAAAACATTCAACCATACTTGAGGATCATGAAGAGAAAGTGTTTTCTCTAAATTTTATAACCATGTTGGTGTTATATCTCTATTATAAAATAAAATAAAAATTCTTAAATTCAATTACATTTTATATTATTGATACAAACAAACAATTTTAAAATAATGATAACCATCAAAACACTTAGGAAGAATGTTTCGCTCTTGTATTGACAAAAGAAAATTTTCCTTTCCCCCGTATCCTCTTACTTTATATGAGTTTTCTTATATAATTTCATTGGAGTCACTTCTCACCCATGTTCTTTTTATTGCAAATAAATAGTTTATTAAAAGTCTCCCAAATAAACATATAATTAAAAGTTCAAGAAAAATAACAAAATATATAACAACAAGCTCTTACTAGACTCTTTACATGGTTGATAAACATAACTGTTTTTTTAATGTGTTTTCTTATCGAACCATGAGTTTTTTTATTTCTATTTTGTATATTGAAACATGAGTGATATGTAAGGCTTTATAAAACCACAAATTATTTATGTAATGCCTAGTTACGCTCTATGACATGTCTTAGTTTATAGCTTTTTTATTTCTTTATATCATTTGACCTGACCTTCTAAATTATTTATTTGAGAGTATCGTATAAAAAATCACACTTCCTAGTATGGAAATTTATTCAACATAAATTAGGTAAGGAAATAAAAGAGTGAAGGTTTACAATAATATAATATTAATTGATTTAAACTTACCTAGTTGCACTATGGTTTTCTCACTCTCTCCAAACAAACACTTTGTTACTGATCTTATCCAGCCAAATTTTCTCCTTAATTAATTTTATACATTTATTAATTTTTAGATTTTATAAATACTAGTAACTCAAATTAGAAATTACTTATCCAATGTTATACTTTTCCACTAAACATCTATCATATACATCCATTTAGGATGGTAATGAAGCTAATTCCATTGAAATAATGGCTCTTTGAATGAACATTTCACTGTAAAGGCGATGGAATGATTAACTTTAATATTGATAAACTTGAAAATCAATTTAATAAAGTCATTTTCATGTTATTGTAAAATTTAAAATAACTCAATACAAATGAATAACATCATAAGAGAAAACATTAATTTCATAGAGATTGTTTTTTCATTATGCTATCCATTTGTTTGAAATGGACTCCATTAAATAAGAGATGACTAAAGGGATGCTGATTGTATTGTCCTCTGTGGTTGAACCTTAGTTGATAATTTCTATATTAAGTAGCTTCTTATAGTCATCTCCTAAATTTACGACACAATCATCAAAACTACTATTTGATGTAGTAATCTTCTATTTGGACTTGGCCTTTTTTTTTTCTTGTATACATGATACCTAAAAAAACAATGAGAACAATTCAAAAATTGAAACATTCAATCATACACAAATTAGTTTTTAGCCTCACATGCAAGAAGAAAATATGACTTCCTATTAAGTCATTTATCATTAGAAGTTTCGGAGAAAACATGTAACACACATGTTCTTAATAATCCTTTTCTAAGTATTTTAATTTCCTGTTATTCTAGAGGGGTTGGTGTGATTTATATATTTATTGTACTATCATGTACTTAAATGTAATGGACACTCTATTATCAATTTCCTCCAATTAGGTTATCATAAAAATCAAATGTTCGAAGCATATATCAACCATAATTGAATTCATAAATAAGTTAAAACATAATCTTAACAATTACAAAGATTCAGACTACTTATAAACTAAATCATCAAATAAGTTAAAACATAATTACCTAAGATGAAAATTTCTTATATCATATTTAATGTTGTCATTAAACTCTATAAAATCACCCCCAAATAAGCCAAAAATAGTAACAAACCACACCCAATTTTTGTTTTAAACCACACTCAAACAATATAAAACCAGGTTATTGAACAAGAGTTCAAACTTGAGATGGAGAGATGAGAGCTACTGTTAAAAAATTCAATAAAAACAATATTTTTATTATTTTATATTTAGATGTTTATTCATTAATTACGATATTTAGAAGTGATAAAAAAAATCCTTTGATGAAAATTTTTTGTCACTATTTCTTTATAAAAATAGAGGCAAAATGAAAAAAAAATTCATAGACAATTCCATCAGTATCAAATTACTAATAGAATTGCTGATAGAAATCCCATGGATAATGTTAAAATGAATTTAAACCTAACAATCCCTCTTATCCCTCTATTTCTTTATTCTTCTTTGTTTTACAAAATGGGTTTGAATATCCATTCAAGGATCAATGGTGAAGAGGAGTACAGATCTTCAACTAAAATATTCATGGGGGTTTGAAGTTATCAATTTTATTGTTGAAAAAAAATTGTTAGCACGTGATAAAGTGCTTTGTTTTTTCCTGCAGTGGAGTGTGATAGTGCGGTCTCTTCTTCCATGCGATGAATTAGAATGGTAAGTTATTTGTTATCTTGTGGGATGTTTGTAAAGAGCTTGAAAAAAAAAAAAAAACCCTCAAACAGGGAGCTGGAGGGTCTCGGCTCCTGTAAAAAAAGTTTTTTTCTAATTTTTTTCTTGTAAATATTTTAAAAATAACTGAAAATTTAACTTAGTTTTTTTTAATTTTTAATTTG
>NW_011499870.1:1468401-1488996 GCF_000495115.2 Populus euphratica
GTTCTAGCTAGCTTCCATTTTCCCTTCACGATCTCCCTTTGTTTCCTTGTCAGTTTTCACTCGAATGTAATCAAAATTCCCACTCATGAAATAGACAGACATATCCCCATTATCACAAAGGAAGTGCCACAGTCACCCAATTAAAGCTGGTGTTTTGGTCCATGAGTTTTCAACCAAGATAATAAAACAAAACTTGCTATTTCTTCCTAGAGCTGCATCTTTATTAGTTACAACAATTCTAGAAAATCAGAAAATATAAATAAAAACCCTGACATAATTTTTTTGTAAGTAAATTACGCTGATTTTTACCGGTACAATTTTTCATTCCTGTATCTATCAGTAAACGCCAACAGAAAAATTTCTTTCGTATCTACTTAGGGTATTGCAATGGAAAAATAAAGAATGAAAAAAAAAGAGTCAAACAGTATAATGAAACGCAACTTTTACAGGCAATATTACCGACGAAATTAACACTAAAAATTTTCTTAGTATATACTGAGGGAATTACGGACAAAATAACATGGTATTTTTACATATAAAATGACCGACAGAGTTACTTATAGAATAATTCCATCATTAATATTTAATTTATGACTTGACAATCGACCTTCCTCTCTCTTTCCCCTATTTCTCCTTTCTTATCCATTTTTTCCTACAACAAACAATCACCCCACTCCCCCTCTCATTCTCAATACAATTCTACCTCTCACAGCAAATTAGGCCACCACAACACTCAGTTTATCAGCATCCATATTCTGATTCAAAATTTATTGAAGATTCTCCACTTTAAGTAAGCAAATCTATCTTTTTTTAATTAAACTCAATTTTAAAATGTTAATTTTTTTGTATATTTTTGCAACATATATATTTTGTTTAGGGTGTTTACTTGTTTTACATTGATAAAAATATCAACCGACTATATATTACATACATGGGTACCAACGAAATGTGTCTATCAATATATTTCAGTGACTATAGGAATTGTTTCCCTTTTTCTTGATATTGTTCATGGTGTTCATTACGTACAAGTATACCAATACAAGGTGTCCGCTAGTGTATTCTAGTGACTATGGAAATTGTTCACTTCTCAATACACTAATAACTAAAGTGCTTTTGACTAACAATTTTTGTCATAACAACATCACTTATGGAAAGAAATGTCATTGGTAATATTTAAAGAGCTTTCTGAAAAATATTTGTGCAATTTCGAGGAAGGTCTCTTCATAGTTGGATGCATTCACCTGCAAATACAAGGGTCAATGAAAGGATAATCTTTCAATGTAAGTTTGTTTTGCTTTTATAATAAAATATTTAATAATTTTTTAAAAAATAATTTCATTCAATGAATGCAATTTTAGGTTTATGAACATTGAGGCTGTGAGAACAATAACATTAACCTTTAAATCATCGACGAAAATTCTATTATTTTGATAGAGTTAGGTTTTCAAACGTCCTAAATAAAAACTGTAGGTTGATACATGGTTTTCAAGGTTCAAGATTAGTATTTACATAAAAAATTTTATGTTAATTTAGTTAGTTTATTTAAACAAATAAAAACACTGACATAATTTTTTTGTCAGTAAATTACGCTGATTTTTACCGGTATAATTTTTCATTCTTGTATCTATCAGTAAACACCGACAGAAAAAAAAATTTGTATCTACTTAGGGTATTGCAGTAGAAAAATAAAGAACGAAAAAAAAAAGAGTCAAACAGTATAATGAAATGTAACTTTTACAGACAATATTACCGACGAAATTAAAATTAAAAATTTTCTCAATATATACCGAGGAAGTTACAGACAAAATAACACGGTATTTTTACAGATAAAATGACCGACGGAGTTACTTATAGAATAATTCCATCATTAATATTTAATTTCTGACCTGATGATCGACCTTCCTCTCTCTTTCCCCTATTTCTCCTTTCTTATCCATTTTTTCCTACAACAAACAATCACCCCACCCCCCTCTCATTCTCAATACAATTCTACCTCTCACAACAAATTAGGCCACCACAACATTTAGTTTGTTAGCATCTATATTCTGATTCAAATTTTATTGAAGATTCTCCACTTTAAGTAAGCAAATCTATCTTTTTTTAATTAAACTCAATTTTAAAATGTTAATTTTTTTTGCATATTTTTGCAACATATATATTTTTTTTAGGGTGTTTATTTGTTTTACATTGATAAAAATATCAACCGACTATATATTACATACATGGATACCAACGAAATGTGTCTATCAATATATTCCAGTGACTATAGGAATTGTTTCCCTTCTTCTTGATATTGTTCATGGTGTTCATTACATACAAGTATACCAATACAAGGTGTCCGCCAGTGTATTCTAATGACTATAGAAATTGTTCACTTCTCAATACACTAATAACTAAGGTGCTTTTGACTAACAATTTTTGTCACAACAACATCACCGATGGAAAGAAATGTCATTGGTAATATTTAAAGAGCTTTCTGAAAAATATTTGTGCAATTTCGAGGAAGGTCTCTTCATAGTTGGATGCATTCACCTGCAAATACAAGGGTCAATGAAAGGATAATCTTTCAATGTAAGTTTGTTTTGCTTTTATAATAAAATATTTAATAATTTTTTAAAAAATAATTTCATTCAATGAATGCAATTTTAGGTTTATGAACATTGAGGCTGTGAGAACAATAGCATTAACCTTTAAATCATCGATGGAAATTCTATTATTTTGATAGAGTTAGGTTTTCAAACGTCCTATATAAAAACTGTAGGTTGATATATGGTTTTCAAGATTCAAGATTAGTATTAACATAAATTTTTTTATGTTAATTTAGTTAGTTTATTTAAATTACTAAAAAATTTCCTTTATAAATTTTTTACTTTAAGAGAAATTTTGAATGACAGAAAGCTGATAATAATGTTGCGAAGAGGGTTTGGGAGAATTATGTTACAATTAGATAAAATTGAATTTGGGATAAAAAAAGCATTTATTCCATGTTGTTATAACCCATTTTGAGGTATAAAATTTCATTATAAAGTATACCGTCAAATATTAAAGATACAAAGTGTAAAATAAATGTAATGCTAAAATTTAGCACCCAAAACTGTTAGGATTTAATCAATAAGATAAATATTTTCTCACGAAAAGATATCTTCCTTAAACCTTAGATGAGACCAATGGATAGGAACACAACTTAAAATAACGATCAAGCCACAATACAGCTTATCTTAGGTAAGATACATTGGGATGATGCGTCTTTTCCTTGTACAACTAGTCTCTTTCTTATAATCTCACAAATCATGAGGTTTTCTAGTTACCATAATACTAGGTGGCGACTCTTGAACTTTATAATCATAATTTTATGATTAAACTCAAAACTCATTTCCAACACACTCAGGAGGCAGACTCGTCACTCTCAACATTGCACTTGCCATTACACAAGTAGTAAAATTTTATTTTTTATTTACTAATAGATAATTAATATGTACCATATAGGTTGCTGGATTTTTAGTACAAGTTGCAAAAAAAAAGCCAAAATATATACGAAAAAAGAAAGCTTTCAGGCTGAAATGATGTGGTGATATGGAAGGATTTTGAATCATCATATGTCTTAGAGATTGTATAGACAGAAGACATTCAGCACATAATGTCCATGCATTTCACGTGACATCCCAATTCAGTGCAAAAAATCAAAATCAACATGTTCACAATTTTATTACCACACACACTGGCAACTCCATTCTGTTTGTTTTACATGTGAAGCGAATGGTAGGATTTTTTTTGTTACATCCATTTTCTTACTAGTTTTTTTAATATATTTATCTCATAACATTTTTCTCTTGCAACTATGGTTCTGGGACGCGAACCAAGCCCAATAGAGCTTTTTAATGAAACACATGTGTAGAGTGATGATCATCAAAAAAAGGTGCAGCAATTCATAAACACTTTATGATATATTGGTTTTCAAACATTTTTTTCTTAAGTTATTATTTCCTTAAATTTGATGAATATTTTTTTTCTTTCGAGGATACATATAATAGTCAGTTGAATGAGAGATACGAGAATAATCCTTCAACCCGTCCAGATCTCAATCTAGATTTACAGTTAGAGGTAGGATCCTCCGGTAGATCCAATAGAAATCGAGTATACAAACTTTCTAATACTATAGAAAAGAACTTGTGAATGACATGTAGTGTTTCGATCGTTAGATGCTCACAGTCAATTCTAAGAACTCAAACTTCAGAGTTCGCAATGACGTTCGACTAATGAGTAAAAGCTAAAACAACCCATTTTAATAAAAAATATATATATAGATGACTCACTGATAATTATGAAGAACTCTGTTGATTGGTGATTGAGATGAGATCACAGATGGATGGTGCATGTACACCCTTTAATTAGCCCTACAATCATAACGATGATTAACCTCCTACTCTTCCTTCTCCAAATCCACCTCTATTTTAAATTTATTGTATTTAAACATACAAATGTTTAAATTTATAATAAATATTTATTTTTATATTATTTTAATTATTTTTTACTTATTTTTAATATATTTTTAAAATATTATTAACAAGATTACTGACAAAACAACTATGTTGATATATTCTATATAGAGTTTGAAAAGAATTACTATAAATATCATTGTTATTGTTAACTCACCGGAGAAATTACATATGATATTTTATTGATGATATGTTATATTTACTAATAGATATACTGATGGGAAAATAAAAACACTGATGACATTATATATGATTTTTTTATTAGTGATAGTTAAATTTCCCGATAAAGATAACGACAGAATGAAACGGGTAAATTTTTTTTTTGTTCACTTTATCTATCTATGAATCCATCATATATTTATTACTGACAGACTATAAGTTATCGGTGAGAGTTTATTCAATGAACCATTTCCATCCATAAACCTGTTAGTAATATACGTACTAATAGATTATAAGTGTAGATATCGATAGGAAATTTTTGTTGGTAAAACTATTAAATCCAATAATACAACACTTCAATGCAAGTAAATTTTTTTATGTGATAGTCAAATGTGTTATCCGTTATTGAACTTATTCTAATGGTATATACTTTTTTAATCCATTCTAATTAGATAAGTATTAAGATAATCTCCTAATTCATGAAATTCTTTTATGAAGGTGGCTAGGCATAGCAAGTTAGTTAAGTACTCTTACTTACAGAAAAAAAGGGTGCAATAGTTCATAAACACTTTGTGATATGTTGGTTTTCAAATATTTTTTTCTTAAGTTATTATTTTCTTAAATTTGATGAATATTTTTTTCTTTCGAGGATACATTTAATAGTCAGTTGAATGAGAGATACGAGAATAATCCTTCAACCCGTCCAGATCTAACTAGGACCAGAAGGTGATAAGGAGGAGCACATATACCATGCATGTGTGATTTTAGTACCATGAATCATCATCAAAGTCTGGCCATGATAACAATAAGTCTTTGTGTCTCAGCGGTAAAATGGGTTGTTCGAACTTCAACTTATTGACTTAAAATCGCCTTGAACTTTAGAGTTTAAGTGCTCGGAATCGATTGCGAGCATCCAACAAATGAAACACTTCAGGTTGTCCAAAAGTCATTAGTCGTAGTGTTTGAGATACCACAAACCTAATTTTTATTGAGTGCATTAGACAACCTGCCTCCAATAACAATTCTGGATTGAGTTTCGAATGGGTCAAATGATCATCCTCGTATCTCTTCTGTAATTGGGTGTTATATGTTTCCTGAAAAAAAATCAACAAATTGAAAAAATAATTACTTAAGAAAATAAAATGTTGAAATCCATAGATGTTTAAATTTATAATAAATATTTATTTTTATATTATTTTAATTATTTTTTACTTATTTTTAATATATTTTTAAAATATTATTAACAAGATTACTGACAAAACAACTATGTTGATATATTCTATATAGAGTTTGAAAAGAATTACTATAAATATCATTGTTATTGTTAACTCACCGGAGAAATTACATATGATATTTTATTGATGATATGTTATATTTACTAATAGATATACTGATGGGAA
This sequence comes from Populus euphratica, assembly GCF_000495115.2. NCBI lineage: Eukaryota > Viridiplantae > Streptophyta > Magnoliopsida > Malpighiales > Salicaceae > Populus > Populus euphratica. The sequence continues at coordinate 1,474,457 of NW_011499870.1, forward strand.
AATAAAAACACTGATGACATTATATATGATTTTTTTATTAGTGATAGTTAAATTTACCGATAAAGATAACGACAGAATGAAACGGGTAAATTTTTTTTTTGTTCACTTTATCTATCTATGAATCCATCATATATTTATTACTGACAGACTATAAGTTATCGGTGAGAGTTTATTCAATGAACCATTTCCATCCATAAACCTGTTAGTAATATACGTACTAATAGATTATAAGTGTAGATATCGATAGGAAATTTTTGTTGGTAAAACTATTAAATCCAATAATACAACACTTCAATGCAAGTAAATTTTTTTATGTGATAGTCAAATGTGTTATCCGTTATTGAACTTATTCTAATGGTATATACTTTTTTAATCCATTCTAATTAGATAAGTATTAAGATAATCTCCTAATTCATGAAATTCTTTTATGAAGGTGGCTAGGCATAGCAAGTTAGTTAAGTACTCTTACTTACAGTTTATTTGGCCACAAAAAAAGAAAGTGTCATATAGACACATGTTAAACCATTAAAATTTCTTATTAAAAAAAACAAAGAAAACATTAAAAATTTCAAATACAATTCATCTAGAAGAGAGGGGTTGAATAATGAGGTGGGTCTTTGCTAGGACCAGAAGGTGATAAGGAGGAGCACATATACCATGCATGTGTGATTTTAGTACCATGAATCATCATCAAAGTCTGGCCATGATAACAATAAGTCTTTGTGTCTCAGCGGTAAAATGGGTTGTTCGAACTTCAACTTATTGACTTAAAATCGCCTTGAACTTTAGAGTTTAAGTGCTCGGAATCGATTGCGAGCATCCAACAAATGAAACACTTCAGGTTGTCCAAAAGTCATTAGTCGTAGTGTTTGAGATACCACAAACCTAATTTTTATTGAGTGCATTAGACAACCTGCCTCCAATAACAATTCTGGATTGAGTTTCGAATGGGTCAAATGATCATCCTCGTATCTCTTCTGTAATTGGGTGTTATATGTTTCCTGAAAAAAAATCAACAAATTGAAAAAATAATTACTTAAGAAAATAAAATGTTGAAATCCAATATACTTCTTAGCTTAGTTATCCATGAGTTGTTGCACCCATTTATGATGGTCAGTATTTCGCTTATGAGTTTATATAAAGTAATTATTTTTTACTTATCTTTAATATATTTTTAAAATATTACTAACAAGATTACTGACAAAACAACTATGTTGATATATTCTATATAGAGTTTGAAAAGAATTACTATAAATATCATTGTTATTGTTTACTCACCGGAGAAATTACATATGATATTTTATTGATGATATGTTATATTTACTAATAGATATACTGATGGGAAAATAAAAACACTGATGACATTATATATGATTTTTTTATTAGTGATAGTTAAATTTACCGATAAAGATAACGACAGAATGAAACGGGTAAATTTTTTTTTTGTTCACTTTATCTATCTATGAATCCATCATATATTTATTACTGACAGACTATAAGTTATCGGTGAGAGTTTATTCAATGAACCATTTCCATCCATAAACCTGTTAGTAATATACGTACTAATAGATTATAAGTGTAGATATCGATAGGAAATTTTTGTTGGTAAAACTATTAAATCCAATAATACAACACTTCAATGCAAGTAAATTTTTTTATGTGATAGTCAAATGTGTTATCCGTTATTGAACTTATTCTAATGGTATATACTTTTTTAATCCATTCTAATTAGATAAGTATTAAGATAATCTCCTAATTCATGAAATTCTTTTATGAAGGTGGCTAGGCATAGCAAGTTAGTTAAGTACTCTTACTTACAGTTTATTTGGCCACAAAAAAAGAAAGTGTCATATAGACACATGTTAAACCATTAAAATTTCTTATTAAAAAAAACAAAGAAAACATTAAAAATTTCAAATACAATTCATCTAGAAGAGAGGGGTTGAATAATGAGGTGGGTCTTTGCTAGGACCAGAAGGTGATAAGGAGGAGCACATATACCATGCATGTGTGATTTTAGTACCATGAATCATCATCAAAGTCTGGCCATGATAACAATAAGTCTTTGTGTCTCAGCGGTAAAATGGGTTGTTCGAACTTCAACTTATTGACTTAAAATCGCCTTGAACTTTAGAGTTTAAGTGCTCGGAATCGATTGCGAGCATCCAACAAATGAAACACTTCAGGTTGTCCAAAAGTCATTAGTCGTAGTGTTTGAGATACCACAAACCTAATTTTTATTGAGTGCATTAGACAACCTGCCTCCAATAACAATTCTGGATTGAGTTTCGAATGGGTCAAATGATCATCCTCGTATCTCTTCTGTAATTGGGTGTTATATGTTTCCTGGAAAAAAATCAACAAATTAAAAAAATAATTACTTAAGAAAATAAAGTGTTGAAATCCAATATACTTTTTAGCTTAGTTATCCATGAGTTGTTACACCCATTTCTGATAGTCAGTATTTCGCTTATGAGTTTATATAAAAAGCTTCATCGATCTTGGTTCGTGTTTAAGAACTATAGCCTGCAAGAGAAAATTGTTGTTAGTTAAACATATTCGTACAAAACAAAAAAAAATTACAAATAGATGTAATAAAAAACATTGTATCATCTACTTCATTTATGAAATGAATGAAATGGATTTGCTAGTATGCGTGGTAATGGAACCATTAATCTTCTTATTCTGATTCTCAATGTTGGATTGTGACCGTCATATGAAACACTGGGACATTAAATGCTATTATTGTTAACTCACTGGAGAAATTACATATGGTATTTTATTGATGATATGTTATATTTACTAATAGATATACTGATGAGAAAATAAAAACACCGATGATATTATATATGGTTTTTTTATTAGTAATAGTTAAATTTACCGATAAAGATAACGACAGAATGAAACGGGTAAATTTTTTTTTTTTGTTCACTTTGTCTATCTATAAATCCATCATATATTTATTACTGGCAGACTATAAGTTATCGGTGAGAGTTTTTTCAATGAACCATTTCCATCCATAAACCTGTTAGTAATATACGTACTAATAGATTATAAGTGTAGATATCGATAGGAAATTTTTGTTGGTAAAACTATTAAATCCAATAATACAACACTTCAATGCAAGTAAATTTTTTTATGTGATAGTCAAATGTGTTATCCGTTATTGAACTTATTCTAATGGTATATACTTTTTTAATCCATTCTAATTAGATAAGTATTAAGATAATCTCCTAATTCATGAAATTCTTTTATGAAGGTGGCTAGGCATAGCAAGTTAGTTAAGTACTCTTACGTACAGTTTATTTGGCCACAAAAAAAGAAAGCGTCATATAAACACATGTTAAAACCATTAAAACTTCTTATTATAAAAAACAAAGAAAACATTAAAAATTTCAAATACAATTCATCTAGAAGAGAGGGGTTGAATAATGAGGTGGGTCTTTGCTAGGACCAGAAGGTGATAAGGAGGAGCACATATACCATGCATGTGTGATTTTAGTACCATGAATAATCATCAAAGTCTGGCCATGATAACAATAAGTCTTTGTGTCTCAGCGGTAAAATGGGTTGTTCGAACTTCAACTTATTGACTTAAAATTGCCTTGAACTTTAGAGTTTAAGTACTCAGAATCAATTGTGAGCATCCAATAAATGAAACACTTCAAGTTGTCCAAAAGTCATCAGTCGTAGTGTTTGAAATACCACAAACCTAATTTTTATCGAGTGCATTAGACAACCTGCCTCCAACAACAATTCTGGATTGAGTTTCGGATGGGTCAAATGATCATCCTCGTATCTCTTCTGTAATTGGGTGTTATATGTTTCCTGGAAAAAAATCAACAAATTAAAAAAATAATTACTTAAGAAAATAAAGTGTTGAAATCCAATATACTTTTTAGCTTAGTTATCCATGAGTTGTTACACCCATTTCTGATAGTCAGTATTTCGCTTATGAGTTTATATAAAAAGCTTCATCGATCTTGGTTCGTGTTTAAGAACTATAGCCTGCAAGAGAAAATTGTTGTTAGTTAAACATATTCGTACAAAACAAAAAAAAATTACAAATAGATGTAATAAAAAACATTGTATCATCTACTTCATTTATGAAATAAGTAAAATCAGGAAAGGGCCCAAATTAATTTGTTTCGAGAGGGAAAAAAATAAAAAGAAAGAAAAAAGAAATTCAAATGCGGTGAGCAAAAATAGATGTAATAAAAAAAATCGTATCATCTACTTCACATATGAAATAAATGAAATGGATTTGCCAATATGCGTGGTAAAGGAACCATTAATCTCCTTATTCTGATTCTCAATACTGGATTGTGACCGCCATATGAAACACTGGGACATTAAATGCTATATTTATCATGCCCATATAGCCTCCAGAACACATGAAGGTCTGAAATTCTTCTAAACTGCTATGTGTTTCTAGCCTAGAAGCTTTTCTTCTTTAGTATATTTTTGGGCTTTTTTCTACGCCTCACACAAAAAATAACATAATGTATATAGTAAAAATGAATTATTGGTTAATAAATGAAAAATAATATTTTCATAAGTGAATCAAAAGTACTTATTTTGAATTCAATCTTACCTAATTGTATTGTGATTCTCTAAAATCCTCTTAGCAACAGCGTTGTTAATCCTATCTAGTAAAACTTTTCCCCGCAGATCAAATTTGTATAAAAATCAAGTCATTAATATTAACAAACTAACAATATTAACATAATAAAAATTTTTGTTTAAGTATACATTACCCCTGAACTTTTTGAATCAAGAATCAATCATAAGTTTTAATCAGGATTTTTAAGAAACTAACTCCATTGAAACAATGGCATTTCCATCAACAATTTCATTATCGATGTTATCGTTTAAGCAGCCTCAACATTTATAAATCTGAAATTCGATTCATTGATTAAAATTATTTTTTTCAAAAATTACTAATTGTTCTTTATTTTACTTTTTTAATAAATCATGAAAAGAAAATAAACTTACATTAATTGGTTAGGCTTCCATTAGGCGATGTATTTCCCAATAAATCTGTCCTACTCTAAAGAACCCCTCCTCAGCATGGTATTATCACACTCCACGAGACTACATCAAAAGAGATTACAATTGCCTCAGGTGTCTATTCATGGTTGGTACCTAACAACTCATAATTATTAGAAGCGCTGCTAAAAGAACTAGCTAGTAAAGATCTTGTCCATACGACGCGCTATTGATTATATCTTAAGCATTTACGAGACTACATCTAGAGAGGCTACAATTATCTTAGATGTTTATTTATGGTCGGCACCTAACAAGTCATGGTTGTCAGAAGTGCTGCTAGAAGAACTAGCAAGGATCTTGTCCAATATGATGCATTATTAACTTTATCTTAGGTATTTACACAAATTAAAAATAATAATAACATTTCTATTTTAAAAGAATAAACTTAAACAATATCATTTTATATAAGAGACTATCCATAATTTAACAACCTAGAAGTACGAATCAATAATATATAGCCACTACATAGTAGATTTTATTTCCTTCACTTTCTATGTTTCCAACTTATTACTAAAACCTTTATAAATCTACCTTATCACATACTAAATCAACTTTAAACCCTAAAAAGATGAAAAACAAAAATAATTAATTAATTAATTACAACTAAGAACTTGAAATAGAAAATCACAGTAATCAAAACAATCTACGGCCTATCCTTCCTTTCACAATTCTTGAAAAACATCAACTGTATATTGTTGCAATAAGCCCCCTTGTGTATCAATGTTTTATTTTCATGTATTCAGTTGTAATTCATGCGTATATTATTCTCATTTTGACACATTTGTGCAAGCACACCACTCAATAACTCCCACTTCCTTTCCCTTCCGAGCAAACAAAAACATACTTGTACACTCAATAATTCCCATTTATTTTCCCTTACAAGAAATGTCTAGGGCACAAAGAACATAATAAACGGACATATGCACTAAAAATCCCAAGACTACTAGAGATGTGGATGTTTGCAGAATGCAAGCGAAGAAGAAATTGTCAGAATATTAAGCTGCACTGAATCATGGTTTTAAATAAGGTTGGTGTTCCTCTTTAACATGTTGTCAGCCACTTCTTTAAATTTGGGGTTCTTTTACTGACAGCCAATTAAATTTGTAATTGAAGTATATTGCACTGCAAAAATGGAAGGCTGATTCATGCCTATCAAGGCTATGTTGGGTAGGTTGTTGGGTAGGTTAATGGTGTGGGCTTTGGGCTTAATAAGTTGTAAGGAAAGATCCGAAGCCCAAATTACTTTGTTTCGAGAGGGAAAAAAATAAAAAAATAAAAAGAAAAAAGAAATTCAAATGCGGTGAGCGTGGATCGAACACGCGACCTTCAGATCTTCAGTCTGACGCTCTCCCAACTGAGCTATCCCCGCTGTTGCTTACTATTTCTCTTACTGTTGTATATAATATACTTATTAGAGTCTCCTTATCATAAACATAGTTTGGAATTGTTTTTTAGAAGATATTTTATAAAAAATTTAATTTTTTATATTTTTGAATTATTTTAATGTATTAATATCAAAATTAATTTTTTATAAATAAAAAATATATATTATTTTTAATCTTAGATATTTTTTTTGCCAAGGACAAATAATTTTATTTTTAGAAATGCATCATTCAAATATATTTTATTTATATTAAATATAAAAAAAACAAAAAAATATAAATAAATTCTAATAATCTCTTTGAAACACTATAAAACTACAAAATAGTTATAAAACAATAAATACTGTTTAAAAGAAGTGAACTAAACATTTTTTTTATAAAAATAATAGAGAGAAGAGGTATTAATTTAAATTTAAATAAAGAATTAATAAAACATAAAATGTCATGCAATGCCGCTCACGTGGCCAACTTCCCACGAGCTTAGGTGAGCTTGGAACAAAAAACCCAGGCCCACGTATTCTGGCTGATTATTCTTAAAGGAAAACTAGCACATGCACTCCAATTTATATATATATATATATACTAGATGAAAGGTCATTTTCTGTTGCAAATTTTTCATCGTTATCTGATATTTTTTTATTAATTAAAAATGTTATTTTCTGTAGTAAATTTGTCATTATTTGTGATATTTTTTGGTTAATAAAAAATTAAAGTTTTTAATTAAAATTTGAAATGATAAAATTTCGTAGGAACAACAAAAATTAAATTGAAAAGTATAGGAAGAAAATTAAAATTTTCCATGCTAATATTGAAATGGAGTTTGTTTTGGTTTTTTATGAAATTTAAAATATATTCTTTTAATTTTTATTTTTAATAACTAATAAATTTTAATTTTATACAATCAGTATAAAATTCATCATTAAAATATCTCAAAACACTTTAAATGCATAAAAAATACAAATAAAAAATATCTTAACTTGTAACCACGATCATTTTACTTAAAAGGGTGAAACAATAATTAAAAAAGTTTAATGATAAAAAAAATATATGTATACATTATTTGTATGAACAATGCAGATCCTATAAGTTTTAACTGTCAATAAATTTTTATTTATAAAATGAGTTATTCATCATTAAAATATTATTAAATAAAGTTTGAAAAAATTACAAATTAAAAGACTAAAACACAATCATTTAAATATTTTTTTATTTTTTAAAATTGATTTTCAATTTATCATTAAAATATCTCCAAAGGCTTTGTGTTTGTATGTACGAGAAAATACAAATTAAAAGATATCTCAACTTACAAAATCACAATCATTTAACTTGAGAGAATGAAATAACAATTTAAAAAACTTGGATGGCCAAAACGGAAAAAAGTATATGAACAGTGCACTTCCCATAATTTTTAGAATATATATACATAACAGCTCACAGCCCATAATTTTTAGTATATTTGTTGGTGTTAATTAAGTTAGTTCATATATCACCTATACATTATCAAAAAAATTAATAAATTACGTTTCGATTATTATTTTTTTAATTTAATACTTGTCTCATTTTTAATGAATCAAGGTATTGATGTAAATTAAAGAAATAAAAAACAGTTGTTTTGAAGTATCCTGTACTGGTAAAAATTAGATATTATCAGGCATAGGAAACATTTTGAGACTTTTGGTAACATATTTTTTAAAGGATTAATAAAAATTCTAAATAATAAAATATATGTGATAGATTATTAAATATTTATTATTTATTATTTATTGATGAAACGTTTTTCTTAAACAAACAATCCTAAAAATCTCATCTAGAATTTATTTTCAACTTTATAGCAAGATAAAATTCAATTTAATTTTTTTTTAATATATATATTATTAACTATTGACCACTAATATTAATCTTTTAAATCATTCTTCAATTCAAAATTAGCCCAAAATTAACCCCATACAAATCTAATTTTTTCTAAATAATTAAAAATAATATTATTTTAAAAAATAAAATAATTTAAAAAATTAATAATTTTGATTAAGTCAACCGAATTACAATCAACTCAGATTTTTGAATACCATGTCAACTCCCTTTATTTTATTTTTTTAATTCATCTAAAATAGATTTAACCAAATCTTAAATCCACCTAACAGACTAATTTAAATTTTATAAATTATTTTAAATATAAAACATATTAATTGTGTACCATACGAAATATAAAAAAGTAAAGGTAATAAAAAGGCATCAATATCTGGAGCTTTTTTCCCTTTAAAACCACTAGATAATAACAACAACATAAGCATCAAGCCAATTGTATTTTTAGGGGGGAAGGGGGGGGGTGACTGAAGATAACAGAATAAGCCCAACTCTTAGATGAAATCCGACATGGGGGCCCATATTACTTCAAAACCGGCCCAGAAAAGTCTTCTTAAGAAAACCCTAAATCTTCACTATATAAATGCCTTCCTCTGCCCTCAGCCTAAACTTTCCTCCCCAGTTGAAGGGTTTTTGCAGCCGAAGAAGAAGAAATGGTACTCTTCTTCCCTTCCATATAACAACAATTGCTTTGCTGATTGATGGTATGTTACCGACTTGTTTGTTTGTTTTGTAGGGGAAAGGAACAGGGAGTTTTGGTAAGAGAAGGAACAAGACACACACTCTCTGTGTGAGATGCGGTCGCCGCAGCTTTCATCTCCAGAAAAGCCGTTGTAGTGCTTGTGCCTTTCCTGCTGCCCGTGTCAGAAAATGTAAGTTGCAACCTTTCTAATGGATCAGGAGTTGCTTCATAGACTTTCTTATCTTTTATTACTTAAAGCAAGATTTGTGGTTTCTTCATTGCTACTTAATTTATTTTGTTATTTTCTTCTTGTTTTATTTGAATCTTTTTAATATTTTTGGGATTTGTATTTTGATAGATTTTAACCAGCTTAAGACCTTTTTGTATTCAATCTGAGTTTAAGAATGAGAATTGTAGCTCTGTTTCAATGCTAGGAAATCATTTGTTATTTTGCTCCCAGGGTATATTTTTGTGTGAATTTGTTTTTGCATGGGGTATTTGTTAAATTTGCGACGAAATCATTTGGTACCTGTTTCTTAGATAACTGGAGTGAGAAGGCTATTCGCAGAAAGACCACTGGAACTGGCCGAATGAGGTACCTCCGTCACCTGCCACGCAGGTTCAAGACTAACTTTAGAGAAGGTAAAATTTAAACTCAGTTTGTTGTTGAAATTCGTTGATTGTTCATGTGATGTGAACGTAAATTTATCTTCTTGTTTTGGTTTTGATGTTCTGTTATGTTTTTGGTTTGCTTAGGTACTCAAGCAACTCCAAGGAACAAGGGAGCTGCTGCAGCTTCATCATAAGTGTTAGAAGGGCAATGAAAATGTGTTTATTTCAATGTTTTTGAATTTGCAAACAAGAAGTTTTGAATTGTTGTTACTTGTTAGACACTGGGAATTGTTTTCAACAATGGAGAGTTACAAATTTTTATCCTTCTGTTATGGTAAAGAATGGTGATCACCTTTTATTGTGTGTGCCGCGCGTGGTTGATATTCAACTTTTGTCTAATATCAACTTTCTTATGCATCGTGCATCCAATAAAAATGGTTGCAATTAGGTTGTTCTTTGAACATGCATAAACATGGGAATTGGAGGTGGGTGTTTCTAAGATGATGAACGGTGATTGTCACAGTGCAGGCTTCTTAAACATCATGGTATCTTAGCTTAACGGGTCTATGATTGAGATGCATGGTAATATGGCAGAGCTGGAACTAGCTGGCCTTATTTTTACGTTCTGGTATTGATAAATTTTATTGCTATGGAATGCATGATGGTTAAAGATTGTGCATTTCTTGAACGATGCTCTATTCAAGGTCAGGCTTCAGTCCGCTTTCAGGTTATCATATCAGTTGAGCAATGTAAGCCTGCATGCGTCTGTTGTGGTCAGGAATATGGAGCCTCACTTCTACGTGTGCAAATTGCAATGTCTCGCAGCTCCACGTACATTGCATGATTTCTGTTTAATATTGGAGACCTGTTAAGCAGAGACTGACCATGTTCAGAAAACAAGAGGGAAAAAAATTCAGTGAATTTGATAGATCTTCGCCTGCTTTCTGATTTATCCCTGCCATAACGTGGTGGTGGTGTGATTAGCCGGGATGGCGTTTATAATCAATCAATGTAACAGTATTGTTGATTAGCCTGGATGGCGTTTATAATCAATCAATGTAACAATCCGTTTGACTATATGAACATGGAAATCAATTCTGTATGTTTGAAAATATATTAAAATAATATATTTTAAAAAAAACTTTATGGAAGAAAATTTCATTAAAAGTCAGATCCTGTTCATCTTTTCATTTTCTGACTTCAATAATGATTTGTCAATATTTTTGCAAGAACCCTCAAATCCGCTCTACAATCCAAAAGAAATTTCGATACATCATAGTATCGTATCTATTCAGTTCATTCTACAAGCCAAAATAAATTTGGAAACAGCGGTGGCGGTCGATGCTTTGCAAACATTTCAGCCGGTGTTAATTAATCAATCAACTTAAACATCAAAACTCATTGAGTCCTTCAGTTAAACCAGTAGCAGAGTAAATCTGAGGCATTATAATCAAGTAATAGGTTATCTACTTTTGTAGCAAGCAGAACTTGCAACCACTCCAGCACAGCTCTCGTATAAATGTAGCAAGGATACAATAAATATTGTAAGGTGACACACTTCAGCCGTCCATGTAAACAACCACTCAATTTTCCATGTATTTGCCTGTCCGGCTCTTCCCATCTATATGTTCTTTCACTCTTTGTTTGAACTGGTTAGCACAGTGGAACTTGCCAGAGCATGATCGCTAACTGTTAGAGACAACAGCGAACTCAAGTCGGTTAGGGTCTCCATCCCACCTATGGGGTATCAAATGCATGGAATTCAACAAAATGTATAAAACTTCTAATCCATTCGACATGCTAGGAATTTAGCTGCAAATCATGCCAGGATCAGCAATGGCAATGTTACTAGAATGGTCTGTCTATGATGTCAATGAAAACTCACCAGAGGACAAGGGAAAAGCTTTTGATTCTGCATTCTTTTATCTCAGTGTTTGAGCCAGTAGTTTCGCAATTGAGCCATGTGCAGTAGCATCTCATCACGACCTTGATTGGTAACACCACTGGTCATGATCCAAGGAGGTGCTGTCTCAAAGAAGTCACGTATCAGCTCCTGAAATTCATTCACATTTTCTTCCGGCCTTTTCCCTCCGTTTTTTTTCTTCTTCCTCTTGTCACATTTGGTGAAAATTAATGTCATGGGAACCTGAAAGGCAAGAAATTAACTTTTAGACATCCTCCCTTTCCACCATGACTTGGGTATAGATAGCAAGTGCTATCTCCAATGGAGAGGCTTCTGATCTACAAATAACTTTTAGCAAGTTTCTTATCTCCGATGGATATTTATACAAGACTTGAAACCCCAAAGTCTATTTATATAAATACAGGGGGGGAAAGATGCAACTGAAGCCACTGGAAAGTGTTTGCTCATGCAAAGTCAAGTCTGGAACATCCTAACCAAAACCAGCAGTGTCCAAAACAGCCAGGGAAAGGGGAAGAAATAGCACATACATCGGCAGCAAAAAAATTCTCAAGAATCTAACTGCAGCGGGTCATCAATTGATATATTCCCTTTATCTCATCTAACAAGAAAGAAGATTTCACCTGATTCTGACCCAGCCAACTGGCATATTCAAGATCAATTTTCTTGGCAGGAATACTAGCATCAATAAGAAGGAATACTGAGACCAAGGTTGAGCGATTGAGAAAATAGTCTTTGGTAAACTTATTCCAATCTGTTCGAAGTTCCTGCGGCGCAGATGCGTACCTGTTCAGAGCGGAAACAAATGCAAAACAGTGCAAATTTAACGAAATGGACTAACTAGATAAATCAACAACAGAAGATCAAATTCATTTAAGAAAGAAATGGGTAACATTAGTTATGATGCTTGAGAAAGTGAAATAGGCACTCCTAAGCACCAATCAACAGATAGTTAAGTTTATTATCAACTAAACTCAGTTTACTCCCCAGAAAATAGATTCCAAACCTGAAAACAGCATTCGATATTGCACCTATACAAAACGTACATGATTAAAACGAACCAAAGCAATGAAACCATACCCATAGCCAGGCAAATCCACCAAGTACCAGCTATCATTGACCCTAAAATGATTGATGCACTGCGTCTTCCCTTCACCAAGAACAAAAACCAAATTCGAAAAACACAAATAATATTCAGTTCTAAGTTACAAAGTCTCTTCCTTTAGAGTACCCCAAACTCAAAACAAGTTACTTCACTAGTCAAAATACAAATGCCACAAAAAAAAAAAACCGACATTATTATCAACTAACCAGGTTTTTTTGAGGTAAGCGCAAGTTTCTTTCTTCTAACAATAGAATTAAGAAGAGAAGATTTGCCAACATTAGACCTTCCAACAAGAGCAAACTCAGGCAAACCATCAGAAGGACAAGCTTCAGTTCTAACACTACTTTTAATAAACTCAGCTTGAACAATCTGTGCATCCCTTGCATACTTACTCAACACAATATTAGACCCTTTTAAAACCCTAGCGCTTAAACCACTACTATTCTCACTGACTGAAACCTCGGTGTCTGGTGGGATAAAGAGTTTGTCAAGTGAAAATTGGGTTTGGGTTTGGGTTTGTTCTTGGAGTGCTAGCAAATTGTGGGCTTCTGTGAAGGGAATGGGTTCTGTTGTGGTGAGTGTGGATTTGAGCCTGGAAAGGGTTGAGATTTTAAGTTTGGTTATGAGAGGAAGGTTGATATGGGTGTATGGAGATGGAAGGGGGTGAGTGAATATAGAGAAGTGAAGTTTTGGAAGCCGAGAAAGAGCCATTTCTCTGGGTTGCCTTGGAGTTTTTATGAGGGTGGAAGCATGAGCTACTATGTCTAATGTGGTTTTGACGAAGGGGGGTGCCGCCGGAGGGGAAATCTGACTAGGGAAGAGAAGGCGTGCGGGCAGTTTAGCTAGGCTTAGCCCAAATAATTCTTAGATTATTTGATTTTATCTGAATATTTTGAGCGATTAAATTAAAAAATTAATTTCAGATCTTAAATTGAATTTAATGTCATTTATTAGATTTACTTGGCTAATTTTTTTATATTTTTACAAATTATATTTTTCATTATATAATTTATATGTTTAATAATAGTTTATATCCTACACAATATATTTTGTTAGAATTTTTGGTTTAATCCAGAATTTTAAATATAATTTATAAAAATATAAAAGAAAAGTAAAATTTATATCTAACTATATATGGATTTTTTAATTATTCCTTTACTTACTTATATAAACTAGATTTGATTAGTTATATATAATTGATTTCACTTTACTGCAATCTTACATAGCATTTTCTTTCTTTGATTTTATTCAATTGTTTTTAATAAGTATTTGTTTATTTTTATTATCATTTGATTAAATAAAAATTTAATTATAATAAAAAAAATTATTTAACATAATTAAGTCAATAACTTGTTTTACAAAATCAAATATTTTAATCAATATTTATCTCTTAATTTTTTTAGTTTGGGGCATGCATAAGATTTTTTTTTATTAACAATTAGGGATTTTTTTAATGTCAAAAGACATGATGGAAAAGCTTGCAAATTTTTTTTTTTATGTGGCTAAAAAAGGTATCCAACAAAGGAAGAAGCATGAGTTAGATAGAAAGTACATTTAATAAAATTAATTAAAAATTATATGTGTTAATAAATTAAAAAAAAAAGCTATCAACCCAAAACTAAATCATAATATTAAGAAATAAATATGAATTAAGATATTAGATTTTGCATCGCGAAGAGCTATTAATTTTTTTGTTTATGTTTTATATGATAATTGTATGATATTTAATAAAATATCATGTTAAATTTAAAATCAAAAGGTATTTAATGAAATAATATTATAATTATTTTATTTCAATGATCTTTATGACACGACGAAAAGATTGTTGTCTTCTCCCAAGTGCAGGAGTGTCGAAGTAATAAATAACCCGGCAAGACCGGGGTCGAACCACAGGGAGGTGAATTGTACAAATTATAAACGACAATA
>NW_011499870.1:1490025-1506081 GCF_000495115.2 Populus euphratica
GACATTTACCACAAATTAAAGGTATCTTACATTATTAGATATATTATTATAAAACATGTTTTGTGTTAAGGAGTTATTGATATTTCAAGTGCAAAATGATGATATAAAACCATGATTAAAATGCACTTTTAAGTACTAATCACTTTATATAAAATATAAAATCATGGTCAAATTAAAAGTTAAGTTGCAAGGAAAAAGAAATTTATAGATGCTTTCAATTTTTTTTCTTAATATCAAAAAATATTCTAGTTAGGAAATGAGAATTCAATATCTGTGTTTAATAAAATAAATTGACAATTATATTATATGTGTTGATAAATATTAAAAAAAATACTAATAATAATAAAAAAAACCTCAATGTATAAACTAAATGACAATTGTAGGTTAAGATATATAATATCATATTATGATGAGTCGTTAAATTTTTCTCATGATAATAATTTATCAACAAAACCAATAATCTATATCCTGTTAAAATAAGATGCTATGCTAGTAACATTCTATAACCCAAATAAAGATAATGAATATATAATTTTGTTAAATAATACTCATTACACAAAAACCTAAAAAAACTCAGCAAAACCCCATGGCTCAAAACATAACAAATAATGAATTAGAATAATATTTTAATATTTTACGGGGATATGTTGTATTTTTCACATGATCTATTCGTCATTACCAAAAGCACTTGAACTAATTGGTATTATCATAATTTTTTATATAGTGAAATTACTTAATTATCTTTAAAATAAAAAAAATGAACTTAATTAGATAATCTTTTTTGCGAAACTCTGATTTTTACAATGTTTATTAAAAAAAATATTGAAAATCAAACCCAATGATGAAATGAGTCAACATAAACTTTAGAATGAAAGAAAAATAAATAATTAAAAAAAAATCTTATGAAATAAACTTTTAATTGTGGTATTTTAAAAATGGATCAAAATGAAGTATCCGATTAAATAAGAAATAAAACACACAAGATAAATATAAAAGGTATTATTGCAAATAGCTTAAATTAAGATTATATAAATGGCTGTCTCTTAAGTTATGGCTACAGTTTAACAAGGTAGAAAGGGTTAGGGTTTTTTTTCTTTATTTATTTCATCAAATTCTAAAAAGAAATATGATTTCAAGCCAGATTAAGATACTAATAAGGGGTTTAGAGGATCTAAACTAGAAATCTAAAGATTTTCCTTGAGTTTTAGAACTTAAAAGTGAGAATTTTAGGAATTAGAGGGAGAAAGAAAAGAAGGTGAAGAAAACTTGATTTCTTTTGCAATTACTCTTTGATATCTTGTGTTTGGAAGGTAAAAATCACTTTCACCATTATTGTTTTGATTTTAGCACAAATTGAAGCTTAGTAACATGTAAAATATAAAATATTGAGTTTTATGATTTAGATTACTTGAAATGATGTTTTATTTTTAGAATTATATTCTTAGATATGAAAAACAAATGACTAATATGAGAACTGTGGAGAACTTGAAGAAAATCATGTTTTTCCCATTTGAAATGAGATCTTGGCCTAGACTTAAAAATAGAAAAAAATTGAATTGATTCAAATTGTTTTGAAATTTGTGTTAAATTGTGTTAGGACTGGTAAGAAATGGATGAGTAAGAAATTAATTTTTTTAATAAAAACTAAACTAATATTTGATATGTTGCATAAATCAGTTAACCATTTAGGATTATCAAATGATCTAATCAACCCATTGATAAAATAAATAGTGAAATATATAGAATTATTGAATTAAAAATAATAAATTTTCAACTAAACTTGAATAGATGACATTAAAGAGTAATTTAAATTATGAATTTTGTACTTTAGTTCCTTAATTCATTTATATTGCATGTTAAAATAATTTTCAGGTGCATCTCAATCTCGTGTGGAGCATTTTTATGTTTTTAGTGATGTAATTATAAATTAGTTAAATTTTCCTTTTATATTATTATTTTGTCATTAATGCTTGTAATGTAAAATAAACTAGATTTAATTTACTTAAAATTTACCTTTTGAATTTTATATGTTAAGTTTGAATTTGATAAGATATTTTTGTATCCCTTAGGTTAAAAGAAAAATATATGTTATTAACTTATTTTAATCTTTAGGATTTAATTATGCTTTTTATATTGATGAAGTCCTTTTAATGTGGAAAAATCTTGGGTCATTGAAGAGAATGTAAATAATGTTGTTATTTTATAAATGTTTAAGAATGTTGAACTGAAATTTTATATTAATTGTGTGGATTTATAGTAATGTTGAAAACTTGATATGTTTAAAAACAAGGTAAACTCTTTTAAATTTATGGCGAGGACCGATGGTGTGTGTGTATGTATATGTGTTTATATGTATTGTTGATGATTAAAAAATGTAGACGTGTTTTAAAGCAGGGGAAGTTACATTTTTTATCTTTTCAAAATTTTTTGCATGGTTAAATGACCTATTTACCTTTAAAATAAATAAAGGTTGTCTTTCAATGGTATTTTCATATTTTTATTATGATTTTTTATTTTCTGTAATATTGAAGTTCACTTAGGGATTGCTTGGTAATTTAAAATATATAAAAATTAATAAAACAAAACTCTATCGAATTTACAGTGGGGATCAATGATGTGTGTGTGTGTTATAATTTTTCTATGTATTCTTAATGATTAAAAAATCTGAACATGTCTTAAAAAAGGGGATGTTATATTTTTTTGTCTTTTCAAACTTTTTTGCATAGTTAAATGAAATATTTGCCATTAATACAACTAAAGGTTGTCTTCCAATGGCATTTTCATCTTTTTATTATGAGTTTTTCTTTTTTTATAATATTGAAGTTAACTTAAGGGTTGCTTGGTGATTTAAAAAATATAAAAATTATTAATAATAAAAAGTTTGATACAACGTCTGCATGTGAATACCTCTAAGCCTTTTTAATAATAGTTATAAAGTTGTTTGGTGACCAAACATCACCTTTTACATCGGTGTTTTAATTGTTTCAATGACCCTTTCATTCTGTTGTAGTGTGTGTGGTCAACATGTCTCGAGTTTTGTATTGGTGATTTTTTTTTTGTTTCTTTGCTCTTTCTTTCCATCTTGAATTTTCTGCCTCGCCTTTTAAAATTTTAAGTCAAACTAATTGTTTTCTCTTTTAGATTTAGTCCCTACTCTTTTCATTTTTATTTGTTTTATATGAATTAATTTATCAAATTTGATTTTTTTAATTTCATCTTTCTTTAATTTTTTCATGTGTCAAATTTGATGTCTATTTTTTTATTGCTATTTTGTTTTTGTTTGAGATAGTTTTTTAAATTGATTTTGTTTGTGATTTTTTCCACCTATATCTTTTTCCTTTTAAATTTGATCATTATTTTTTATTGCTATTTTTATTTTACTTTAGCAAGTTTTTGAATTTGATATTTTTCTCTAGTTTCATCATTCAACATTAAATTAGTTGAGAATTGAGTTTCATGATTGAGTTCAGATCTAGCAAATTATGAGTTTGGAAGATTAACTTAGTTCTAGAGATTCAATTGATTCTTGTTTTTTTTTTTTTTCAAACTCATGTATTTTTAATTTCATTCTTGAGCATTCATTTGATTTTAGATTGGGCTTTGTTATTTATTTTTATTTGTTATTTATTAAATTTTTTATTTTGAAAATAATTCTGATTATCTCGCCCTTTAATATTGAATTATTTAATAATTAAGCTTTATAGTTTTATTTAAATTTTTTTGCTGAGATTACCTTTATTTAACAAAAAGTTTGTTCATTGTCAATTTATTTATTATTATAGTGATTTTTAGTTGTGTTATTAAATTAGCCAAACTTATTAAATTAAGTTATCTCAATAACTTGTTTCTCAATTTTATTTTATTTTTTATTTAAAAAAAACGTACGTTGTCTTAACATTTTATTTTTACGTGGAAAATAAATTGGATCTGCTGAGACACTGCGCAGATAAGCAATCTGGCTACATATAATGGTCGTCATTTGAAACTAAAGCTTGAAATCCAATAGCGCAAAACTTTATCATTTGAAAAATCATATTACTTCTGAAAACACTGCTGGTTCGCGGATCATACCAAATTGGTTTTGCTTTCTTTGAAAAAATTTAGTGGGCGTCACTATTACTGCATTTCTTCCTCAACCTCAACACATGTAGCTACCTGGCTCTGCATTAAGTGGCAAGCTGACGGAAAAGTCAGACTTCTATTCCTGTGAAGTTGTGCTTTGGAGCTTATAACTGGGATCCACCTATCAGTACTACAGAATCAGTGATGAATGAGAGCCTGGTTGCCTGGGTGAGTTCCCTCTTCATGGTTTTTGAATCTATTTTTCAAGTTCTAGACATGCCTCTTAGTTACTTTATGCTTGAGACCTCGTCGAAACTCCGTCCCGCTTTATGGGCGTTACAGGCTAGGCCTCTACTCATCCAAGCTCTGGAAGATGGAAGTTTTGAAGCTCTTGTCGATCCATGACTGGGCACAAATTATAATAACAGTGAGATAGCTAGCATGGTTGCTTGTGCTGCTGCTTGTGTGCACCCTTCATCCTGGATCCGACCAAGAATGAGCCAGGCAACTCTTCTTAACTTTCCTTTGCTTTATCATGTCCAATATATCATAATTACACCTCCAGCCAACTAATAACGTGGTTCTGAGCATAAATTGCCTTCCTAAAGATTCAAGAAACTATACGAAAACCAAACAAAGAAAACTTATCGCAGATGACTTACCACTAAGTAATCATTACTTGGTTGTTATATGGAACTAAATGTTGCTGAGATTCTGTTTGATGGGTACTGAAAGAAGAAGCAAACATACTATGATGCTTCCAAAATGTTAGGAATTTGTTTTGAATCAAACAGATAGTTCGTGCTTTGTAAGGCGGAAAGTCCGCTGATGATGATCTCAAAGCAGGAATATTGAGGCCTCCACAGCATAATGCATGGTTCTTCAAGAAGTTCAAGTTGCAGTACCTACCAATACGAGGAGCATGAAGATTTTCAACATGGCCAGGGGCAGGAGGTAGGATGGCATCAATTGTTACACTGGAACCACCAACGAGTGTGAACCCAACCAGCTCAAGTAATGATGTTAGAGCTAAATTATTTGATTTTAATGACTGATGTAATGTCCATTTTTTTTGTTGATTCTTAAACTATCAAATTTGAGCCTCCTTTTTAGAAGACAGTCATGCTGATTCCATTGCTAAACATACAGCTTAGTAATGCCATGCATATATTGATTACTGTCATACATGTCCTTCACGAGCCTGGGCATGAACTATTACTGTTATACATGTCCTTCACGAGCCTGGGCATGAACTACTGGGAGAACAAGGCGGTGGTTCATGTACTGTGCAGCAAGACTCGACAGAGACATCAAAGTGCAACTGGCATTTCGCTAATGATGTGGGAAACCGCATTGTTTTTTTGTCAAATTACATTAAAACAAAAGAAAATGAAGAAGATCAAAATTGGCCATCTGCCCATGCAGCAGATCGTAAGAAGCTTTGGTCGACAACCTCTGTGCTGCTTCAGCTTTCACTCGTTCCATATAAGAACTAGTAGGCCGCCCTAAAACTAGTTGCACATACATCTGCTAATTCATTTGCACGTTCTTGAACAATATGTTTGGTGGTACATGGAAACTGCAATTTGCATAATGCTCTGCAAAACAGTGTCCTGTTGCATTGCGCATTCAATTGGTTTTGGCATAAACATTAATTACAACAGAATAAGAAGAAAAATGGAATGTGGGATATAATTAAGAGTGCCTCAAATACACTTTCGAGCAATGCTTCGTTTGGTACCTGGCATTTTCTTTGAAAGTTCAGACTCCAGAAACATGTTGGGAACAGAAATGAAAACCCATTTCACCCAAAAAATTAAACTGGATAGTCATGTTTTCCATAATTTGCAAATGTTAATTTACTGAAGATCCCAGCACCAGGGAAGCCACGAAAATTGAACCTATCAACTTCAGTTTCTAAAGATATCATCTGAGACGTAGTTAAATCTCAAACAACTAACCAAAAAAGACTTGATGACATCTTCATTTTTTAGGGGGGGGGGGGGGGGGGGGGGAAAAAATCAAATAGTGTTGGGAAACAATCAATACAAAGTTCCTTGTATTTGAAGCAAGGAAAAAGAGTAATTCTATGACTTTTCTAGATTTCTCCCATAAAAAATAGAAGTTGCCAATTCAGCCTTCTTTGATTTTTTCCAGTTTCTAACCTTGTTCCCTTACCTGTGTATGCACTATGATTACCATGGCCCGGAATGAAACATTAAGTTGAGACAGTAAATCATCCACCTGTATCTTTTTTCTCCATGCCAGACAGAAGAGATATTAACCATTGCTTCCAAGGAGCATCCTCTTGCTGCTCAAGCCACGATAGAAAACAACTATCTAACAAGCAGAAGAAGTTGACGTACAAAAGTTGATACCTCACTGGTACAAATCGGAAATTTCCAACTTGAACAATTGGCCAAATACCTCCTTCCAAAATAAGAGCTGGTACAAAGTCCCTCTTCAAATCTTCCTTGATTTGAGGAACACTCTTTCCAGATGCAAAACCCATGTAAGAGAAAAATACAAGCAGATCCAGTGGTCCAAAGATAATACCATCAAGTGCTACTTTAGCACCAACAAACCGCAAGGAATTTGGATGCAGTAAAACTCGTGACCTTATAAATTGGTCTAAACTTTCATACCTGCAACAGTTTAACAAGAAACAAATGAAATATGACCTGCACACCTCTGTATAAGAGTACCACTTGCAATTCCATCAATTAAAAATCATTTGATCCTGGTAGTGGAGTGCTAACTCCACGATCCATGATTTTCAAAATAAGTTTTTCAAAAAATATTTTCCATTCAATTTCAAAAATAAAATGTATGGATGAAAATGACAGAAAACACTCACCAGAAGTGGCCAACAGGTCCAACAAATGCAAAACCAAACAAGCTCGTGGTCGTTACTCGTTTCCAATTGATCTTTAATTCTTTCTTCTCTTCCTGACATGTGAAATAGAAATCAATTAACAGTGAAGTAGTGGAAATAACTTTCAAGGGCTCCACAAGCTTCTCTTTTCTTATAAATAAAAGTTTAGCATTGCAAACACTTTCCAGCATGGCAAATCACTAGCTTCTATTCAACACGTTCTTTTAATCCCAGAACAATCAAGTTTGCCATTTGTATAAAATCATATGCAATTCAAGGATCAGGTTTACCAAAAGCTGCATATTCAATAATGCAGAATTATCATTAATAGCAAATTCAGAAGAGGGCAAAATCAAGCAATCAACATACAATAGGATGATACAACACAAGACCCAAATAACAGAAAACAAGCAGAAATTTGGAGTGCTAGGATTAAACCATGTGGTGGAGCCACCTCCAATAGCCAGGTAAATGGAGATTGAAATACCCAGATTTCAGTTCAAAGACACGCAGTTTGAGACATTATTAAGCAATTTTTGTCCTTCAGTAAACACTTCATCAAACACAAAAGAACTGTCCAGATCAGATTAAATAATGTGATCCCCCTGAATGCCAAATTGCTACTAATTCCATTGATGGTAAACATCACGATGTCACCACCCAAGGACCACTAAAGGGTGCAGCTATGAGGGGTGGCTACTTTGTCAATGACCATGAGTGAATCAAAGATGATGAAGAAAGACTGAAGATTCCAGTGTACTCTTTGCAAGGAACCTATTTATGAAACCATTTATGAAGAACATGTTGGGGTTCTACAGTTTCACACAACAAGCACACCATGGTGAGACAATTTAAGAAAACATTTACAAAGAGCATGAAGGCAATGAAATTGTTAAGCTATCAATTTCTAATAATAAGAACAATAACTTGTTACATGGGATTCCAAGGAGTAACCAGATGATATAGTCAAGATCCACTTGTATTGATTTAAAATGAGTATGAAGATGATGAAGAACAAGAGTAATATCTCCTCTGAGCACTTGCGAGTTGCTCACCATGGGACACCATCAAAGAAACTAGTCAGTAGTGCTGGCTAATCTACTGAGAAGGTCTGAGAATCAAATCCAACATACATGTCGATTTGCTTGTAGAATATATAACCTGGAGTTGTAAGAGGCTGTTCCTCTGTAGCTCAAATAGAAGTACTACAAGTATGTCAATATAAAGGATTTGAACATCCTCCATCCAGCAAAATGCTCACCACAGTTCAAGAGCATATATCATAATCTAAACTTAGATAGAGATGATAATGATTATGATGATAGTATATCCTTCATCATTACTCGAAGCAAACTAGATGATGCTGATTCTGTGCTTTCTCAAACATTCGAAAACAGTCGTTCCCCAGCATAACTCTTTAACAAATGAATAATAAAACAAGGTGGCTTCATCTTCAATAAAAATGAATCTATCATGTTCTAGATTGTAATGGTAAACATGAAAGAAAAGTTCAATCATGGACATCAACAGAAAACATATTGGAAACCCTTTTTCCCTTGGAATCACAAGAGGAACTGGTTGATTTCAGGGGTTTCACCTGAATGAGGAACTAATTTATTTCTCAAAAACCAAAAATGCAAATGCCAAATCAATAGACAACATTTTCATGTATTACATCCCATATAAAAGGTGAGATTTATAGTCTATCCTCATTTTATTCAACTGATGAAGTACAATAAACAGATAAAAGAAACAAAAAAACAAAATGGCACATACCCATTTGCCTCAAACATTAAATACAACCATACACACATAGAGAAAAACCATATAGAATGACAAAAACTTGAGAAATACTCATTTTCCAAAACTAAACGCAAAGTGCCAGATAGACAAAATATAACAAAAAACCATCATATAAAAAATGGGATTTTCTTGAATGATAGGTCATGCTTGTAAGTACCTTAATTTGACGATATTTCTCGGCTGTATAGTGAGATATGGACTGTGCAGCTATATCACCAAAACCCCAGATCACTCCTGAGCTAATCATCTGTGTCTTGACTGGATGCACAGCCAAGCAATTCTGGTACCATTTCCACAACTTCAACATATCTCCCTATGTATTTTCTTTTAGAGAGATTTTTTTATTAAAAAAAGGATTTCTTCTACAAGTGAATAGTCAAAAGGGTTTCTTTTTAATCTAATTTTTAGCTATAAAATTGGATGCGCTCCTCATTCTCTTGTTTTTCTTTCCCGAGATCTCCGGGAAAATTAGGATTACCCTATTTTCCGGGAAGGGACAAAAATGACCTAGTTCCTGCATTATGTGGTTGTACTAGTGTCCTGGTGGACTGCCACTACCTGGGAAACGCCTATGTTGTGGAAAGCTGTACCTTTTAATTTGGCCAAGGGCTGTATGGGCTTTTCATATTGCTGTGGTAGGAACTTGGTTGGGTTGGGTTTAGGCATCCAATTTAATTTGAACTAATTGATACTTAGCCAACCTGGATGAACCCGAAACCCCACTCAAATCTAACTGAAAATATATAGCTATATTATATTCATCCATTCAATTTTTTAATATATATCTAATACTTTAGGGAAAACATTATGCATGTACTATGTTCCTGGCCCCGTTATACTATGGATCACATTACATATATAAAGTATTTACACTATAAAAGGTGTTGTTTTTACAATTTCTAGTTAAAAAATATTGTTGAGGAATTATCTTTTTTATTTTCTATATTAAAAGTTGTTGAATTAAATTGCAAATCATTTTAAAAAGATATTAAGTCTGACTTAGCGATCATATTCAATATTATTGGATTCAGTTTTCAGTTATACCTAGCAATGCTATTAAGTTTGGTTGGATTGCCAGATATTTTCAATATTATATTTTTATCTAGTTAGATTTTTTTTTTGAATCTCTTATTTAATATTTTTTTATATATAGTAAAGAGAGAAAAATTTGATGAAACTTTTTTTTACCTCCAACAAGGCTTAATGACATTGGATCCTATTGTCCAGCTGGATCAAATAGCGTTGAGTCATGCTTTCAGTAGGATTCAATAGTGTTAAGTCCTGCTGACTGTGGACATAGACTCATTGTAATGTTAACCACACTATAAATATAAAGTGTTTGTACTACGGACGACACTATAGTACTAGGAGATGTTGTTTTTTGTGTTTTTTAGTTAAAAAATACTATTGAGTTTGGCTTGGTAGAATCCAACAATATTGGAACCTATTTCCCAGTAAAACCTAATTGTTTGGGGTCCTACGACCTGGCAGAACTCAATAGTGTTGGATCCGACTATCTTGCCAAAACCATTAGCTTTTGAACTTCTTAGTTGTCATGTCAATATTATTAGGTTTAGCTTTGTTGTCAGATCCCATACTATTTTGAGTCTAACTTAATCCCTATGTCTAAGACACTTAATATATTTTCTATATCTGTTATATTTTTTTAATTTCTATACATAGAGCACATATTTTACTAATTAAAGTTTAGATAAGTTGTGCTTAATACTCAAATATTGATAAATATACTACATTATGGATGGATATTGATTTGATAATATCTTATAAAAGGTGTAAACAAACTAACTTTTAAGAAAATATTGGAAATTAATTTAGGATCTGATGAGAGGATGTCAAAGAAACATGAAGCATTATTAATATATTTTGTTTGAAATATTTTTATAAATAGTTTCAGAACAATATTCTAAAATTTATAATGCTTTCATGCATTTCAGATTCCACATGCTAAATTATGAAAGCTGAATTATTAGATAGGGGACATTTTAAGTTAAATACAGACATTTTGGGTGGATCTTATAAAACTTAATCTGTCACCTAAAGAGCATTTTGAATTAATCTAGTCATGAAAATTATATTTGTGTATGTTGTGTAATTTATCTTAGTTATATAAAGATAAAACATAAGCCATTTTGATTGGTATTAAAATTATAATAATTACAATTACATTTTTAAAAAATAAAACAAAACTAATTTTTACCCTAATTCTAAAAAAAAAAACCCTATGAATAACACTATATATTCTATATCTTTTTATCTTTAAATTTTTTATTTGTTATTGAATTCTTGCACTTTATGTGTTGCATCTATTTATATAATATATTGTTTTTATTTGCATTTTATCATATATGTGAAGTCTTCAAAGCATTGTGTCTGTAAATTAAACATTTATGAGATTAATAATTTATTATTGAAAAAACTCATGATAACAAGAACCAAAATTAAAAAAATAAAATTAGACATTTCAATTTTTAATATTTAAGAGGCATGAAAAGCTATAGTTCGTCCGTGAAGTTTCAAGGTATTTGATCCTTATTATTTGAGGATTTTATATTTAGATTATAAATTTTATTTTGTTTGCATTTTCATCCATATATGTTGAGAAATAAGAGAGAAAGTTATTAAAAAAAAAGAGAGAGAGAAAATATTTAGTCAATCACATTCTACTAATAAAAAAGACTAATTTTAATATTAATATGTTTGTCTTAAAGTATGAAGTTCAACGGAGGAGATTGGAATTTTCATCTTATAATAAAAAAATAATTTGTTTTTTTTACTCATTTCATGATATTTTGCATTTAACATGTGTTTATTTTAGTTGTTATGATCTTTTTATAGGTGTTTTTAGTTAAGAATAAGTTCAAAAATAAATTTCTAAGATCTAAGAATGAAACCCTAAATTGATGGTTGAAATTTAAATTAAATAAAGACATGTTTGTTTTATTAAAAAATTTGAATAGATAATATGTGAACTTGATTTTTTTTTTTTAAAGGGGTCATTACCAATCCTTATAGGCCCAAAAAAAAAGGGGTCATTACCAATCCTTATAGGCCCAACATCTAATCTCTTTTTAATTATATTTCTATAATTTTCTATTTAAAATCAATATGAATGATATAATTAAAATGATATTTAAAACATTATCCAAATTTTCTAAATTTTTAAAATAAGATTATATTTTTTATAATAATATTTTACAATTACTTTGTGAATTTTTATATATGAACCTAATATAAAGATTTTATAAAACAAAATATGCTCATGGATATTAAATGAGAATAAGATATATATATATTTTTTTTTATTGTAAATACTTTTAGATTAATTATTCTTTTATTTTACAAAAAAAAATTATAATAATATTTATTTTTCTCTCTTATTGCATACAAATTATCGAGTCATGATTTTTCTATTTTTTTTAATTAAAGCTTGCTTTTCTAATTATGATAAGTTTCTATTAAGAAAAAAGACTCTCATAAAATAAAACATATTTTCCTAAAAAAATAAATAAATGAACAAGGAAATGAAGTTTTGATAAAGAGATGCATTTTATACTCCTTAATTCAAACTATTTATGTTTTATAAATATTTATTTTAATATATTTTAATTCTTTATTAAAAAAACTTGATACATATAAAAAAATATGTTTTTTATAAAAAATATATATTAATAAAAATTAAAAATTCACCTAATAAAATATATTTTTTAGAGAATTTAAATCTTTATGTTTTTAGCAAATATTTATTTACATTATAACATAACTAAATAAAAATTAATTTATATCACATGTCCAAAAACTAGCATAAAAACTATTTAAGGTTCAAATACAGTCTAGCTTGATTTAACTAATTTATAAAAATTTATATTTTTGCTTGACTCCGCTTGATATTAGCTCAAGGATTAAAATTGTAATAAGTTAGTTAATAGCATGTAAAAAAATTAGTTGGACCTAAAATAGATAGCCCAACCTAGTCTAATTTTAGGTCAGTTAAACCTTCTCTTAAATTGGCTTAAAAAGATTAATTTTAATCACACTCAAATTTTGTTTTAAACTAGCTCAATTAAGGATTACATATAAAATAAATTAAGAAGTTACTATATAGAGAGAAACTCAAGCAAGAAAAAATAGAAATACATGTAGGTGTGAAAGTCGAGGTAAAAAAAAAGAGAAAAGAAAAAGGAAAAGAAAGAAGAAGAAACGAGCCACCAAAGTTATATTTTGCGTTTACTATATACATGCATCACACCACTAAAAAAGCTCTTACCAAGATGACTCAAATGACATTGAAAGTTATTATTAGAGCTTCAACCACGCTGTACACACCACTAAAAAACAATGCATTTCTTTGATACTATTAGGTGTGATACATATTTTATATATAAAAAATTTTCTCCTTTTATTTTGGTATTTGATTCTCTAATAACTCTTTAATTTAGTACTGAACCAACATAACTTAACCCTCTCTAATCCTTGTTTAATCTATCATCATCCTGAACTCAATTGAGGGTGAAAAAGATTAAAAAAAGAAAAGAAAAGAAAGAAAAGGTTATAACCAAACCTTATACCTAACCTAATAGAGGGAAGAGAAGAGAATGAGAGTGGAGAAAAAGCTAGGATAAACCTGACCTAACTAGAACTACACCTAGCCTAATTAAAGGTGGAGAAGTGAAAAGGAGGAGGAAAAAATTCTAGGGTCAACCAGAACAAGCCTAATTGAGCCCTCATATAAGCTAGCCTAACTAAAGCTTTCTTTAAGTAAGCCTAACTTGACTCTTATACAAATATTGTTGCTTGTACTAGCTACCATCTTTAGCCAATAATTGTCTCTCTTAAATTGTCTTAAACTAATCTTTACATTAATGAGTATATCTAAATTTAACTTTGTGCCAAGTCTCTTGACTTAACTAATTTTTTTACCAATAACTATCATAATACTGACTCTGCATCAACTCTCCTAACCTGACCATCGTTTTAACCAATTACTTACTCTTAACCACCACTTTTTTTTTTTATTAATGACTATTGTAATCATGAATTTGCATCAACTCTTTTGACTTGATTATCTTTTTCACCAATTACTTACTCTCAAACACCAATTTTTTTACCACTGACTATCTTAATCATGAATTCACATCAACTCGCTTGACCTAACCATCATTTTCACTAATGACCTTCTTTTAAACATCAAAATACCCACTAATAACAAGTGTGGCACACCAACTAATATCTTAACTTTTTAAGAAAACATATATTTATTATCATTTCTTCACACAAACTAATAAGCTTATGTGACATGAGATATCTATAAATACCTTAGGTCAATAGGTAAAAGGATGGATTAGAACAAGTTAAAAAAAGATCAGTTGACCCCATTACTCTTTTGTTCCACACACATTCTCAATACACAAACATTTCACATCTCCTACATTTACAAACTTAAATTTTAGAGGATCCTCTATTTTGATAAAGAACTTGTTTTGTATTATTCACTAGCCTAGAAACACAACTATTAAGAGCCCAAACGTATTCTGAAGTTTTTTCGTGATGACATAGTTATCAATAATAGCTTATTGTTGGATTGCATAATCTCTATTTAAGAAAAAAATTTAAAAATCTAAACAAGATATAATACATATACATAAAGCAATCTTCAACATGTTTTGTATTTAAAGATTCCTTTGGTGTTCCCTATTTATGATATATAAAAAAATAAAAAGAATTCTAATCATTTGGATTTGGCCCAAACAAGTAGGAATTTTCTCTCTCTTATTTTTCCTTTTTCCCTTACCATATCCATAAATATCCAAGCCTGAAAATGATAAGAAAACTAGTTGTTAACATAAAAAAAGGAATATATAAATTCTAATAATT
Source organism: Populus euphratica (assembly GCF_000495115.2). Lineage (NCBI taxonomy): Eukaryota > Viridiplantae > Streptophyta > Magnoliopsida > Malpighiales > Salicaceae > Populus > Populus euphratica. Next base: position 1,504,658 of record NW_011499870.1, read on the forward strand.
CAGTATAAATATTCCTACGATATCTCTTTTTATTAATTGACCTGATGGTGAAAAAAGTAATCGCCTAACATAAGAAAACAAGTCCTACTAATTAATCAACACGGTAGATAAGTGCTACTCTCTTCAAGCTAATCAGGATCTTTTCTCAAGTGAGCTACTCTTTTTTTTCTGTTGACCTTTAAGTCATATATCAATATTTTATGTATTTTGATAATAACAATTTAATAATATGTTTGGATAAAATTAAGTTTACACAACTTTATATGAAGATCATATCAACAAGCATGATATATTGAATGTAGAGATCAATCAATGAGTCTAAGTTACAAAGTAAGTAAAGACTTAGTTTTAAAGTGTTTATTTAATGCCTAAATGCTAATCTTTATATTATAATTGATAGCACAAATTAAAACAAATGCATACACTTTACTTTGCATATATATAAAAAAGATTGATAAAACGATCTTAAGAATTCACCATGATTAAAACTAATAAATTTGAAATTTTATATGAACTGGTTGATCGTTTAGTGATACTAAATAAACTGATCGATCACTTGTTCATATGTGATGAACACCTGAGAATTTAAAGGAACTAGTCGATTGATTGGCTAGACTAATTTGAACTAGTCGATTGTTTGAGTTGTTAAAGGAACAATAACAACTATAAATGACTAGTTTTTGCTAGAAAGACACATACACATGCACAAAGAGCTTGTTTAATTGCATAATTTAGTATAAAAATTGAATATATATCATACACAAGTATTTTAAGAGCAAAAACAACTTCAAATCATCAATCTTACATTATACTCATATTTGTGCATTAAAATCTTCATATTATTGAACAAGAGTATAAATATTGTCGTACATATATGGCGTCGCGACAATCATTAACTCTCATATGTGTTGCATCTATCTGAAAAATATGAAGGGACAAGGAATTCTTATCTTTTATCAGTGAAAAGATGGAATGAGAGTTGCAACCTAGTATTTTGGTAACTAGAAACTATAACTGGTCTTAGAGATTGGGTACGGGGACTGGTTATGTAAAGGCAAGGTATTAACACCCCAAATACGCCTTACCTAAGGTAAGTTACATTGTTTTATTATCTGATATATGCTAAGCTTTTATTGTATTTCTATTTGTTGGTTTGCCATGCTAAGGTTTTATTGTATTTCTATTTGTTGGTTTGCCTGTCACGACCAGAATCCCGGATCCATGACCGGCACATAGGCAAGGTTCCCCTCCAAGGTTCCATACCTATGCGAACCCAAACTTACACACAAACTTATCCTAACTCAATCAGAGTTCAACGCAGCATTAATAACAAAATCAACTTCATAATATAATTGAATTGTCTTAATACAAGAGTTAATATAATTTCATAGTTTTGGAGCACTAATTAGACATAAAGGAAAATG
>NW_011499870.1:1507657-1511628 GCF_000495115.2 Populus euphratica
GTCTTAGAGATTGGGTACGGGGACTGGTTATGTAAAGGCAAGGTATTAACACCCCAAATACGCCTTACCTAAGGTAAGTTACATTGTTTTATTATCTGATATATGCTAAGGTTTTATTGTATTTCTATTTGTTGGTTTGCCTATGGTTTAAGAAAAGTCCTTCTTGGTGAGGAGGTCCTTATCTTATCGGGTAAAGCCTAACCGTTCTAATGTTTATAAAAGAACTACTTTTTTAATATCAGAAATATGTTTTACATATAAATTTGTAATCTCAAACATTAAGATGAAAAAGATATATATTTTTAGAGTTTTTCAAATATTGGTCAAGTTCTCATGACGTTAATTGTAACAGCCCGACTCAGTCTGTCATATATTGTCTTGTTTGGGCCTTACCATCCTTACAGTTTTGTCCCTCGTGACGCAAGATCACTTTTGAGCTTGATGCCTCAAAACACGTATAACAAGTTGGCAATCAGCACTTTTAATAAGGCCAACTACAACACCTTCACCCCGTTGATGTGGGATATTACAATCCACATACCTTAAAGAGTTCGACAACCTTATCGACACAATTGGACAGCCAGTGAGGTCGGCTCTAATACTAAATGTAATAGCTCAGCCCAACCTACCATATATTATCTGCTTTATGTCTTATTACCTTTACGGTTTTGTTCTTGGTGATGCGAGCTCACTTCTGAGCCTGATGCCTCAAAACACGTATGACAAATTGGCAACCAACACTCTTAATAAGGCTAGCTATCACACCCTCACCTACCGATGTGGGATATTCCATTAATAAACTGGTTATTAAAGCTAAAATGCATACTAAAATATTTTTTTTGAAGTTCTCTTTATTGTATTAAAATATAATATGATGATTTTTTTTTAACTTTGAGAGGCTTATCTGTATGCATGCAAATAAAAACATTTTTTTTATTTTTTAATATTTTGATAAAAATCAGGTATTTTAATGCTAGATTTATATTTTTATAATATAAAAATATAGACCGATATTAATCAAAATTTTGTAGAAAAATATGCAGGAAAATTACAGATTTTTCAAAATATTTTTTTAAATTTTTTTGGACTAGGTAGATGAGAATAGTAGAAGTGAATTAATTCACTCTGCACCGTTCACATAGAGTAATAAAGATGATGTAGCGAAGAAAAAGAAGGAATAAAAATGAGGCAAGGGGCAAGCAGACTTGGCGACGACTCACAGTGTTGCTATTGATGGTGGTGATGGCTAACGATGGTGGTCACATGGTGTGCTCGCAGTGGATGGTGATTCTAGACGGTGGTGTTATTGTCGCAGATTGAGGCAATTGCTGCGGTAGAGAAGGGCATTTTTCCTCTGTTTCTTTTTCCTTGTTTTTTTTTGTTTTCTCCTTGTCTTTGCTTCTGCTCATCCTTAGTTTTATTATGTTTTGTGCCTCTATCTTTCTCCTTCATGTCTCTGTTCTTCCCTATTTTAATTCCTTTGCTTCTTTCTCTCTCTTTTTTTTTTGGTTTCTACCTTCTTTCTTTTCTGCTCTCCTCTATAAAATTCTACCAGTCATTCTCCCTCTCTCACATTTTTTTCCTTAGTCTCCTGTTTCAAAATCTTTCCCTCCCTCGAACCTTTCATACCTTTGTCTCTAAAATAAATCTTCCTCCTCTTTCTCTCTATCCCCTCTATTTCGAGTTCTATCTTTTGTCCACTCAAAACCCCCCCTGTTTGTTAAATTTCAAGATGTGTTTCCCCTTTTCTCTTTGTTTTTCCCTTATGGTGCCCCCTTTTGATATTTATAAGCAAAGGAGGAGAGGGCCACCTTACCCCTACCATGACATAGGTTAAACTGGGTTAGGGAGCTGCTTGCAGGGTATGTGTAGGCATGGCTTGTGCTTGGTTTCTTAGACAGGTGGGGTGAAAGGAGAGGAAGTGGCATTGTAAGGGAGAGAAACTTCTTCTTTCCTTGCCTCTATGTGTGTAGGGGAAGAAGAAGCACAATATTGTTCAAAATGACATTGTTTCATGCTCTTTTTTTTTTTAATAATAATGCATGAAACAATGTCGTCTTGATCAAAACGTGCCATTTTATTTAAAAGAAAAGGGCACTAAAGCGCTAATTTTCAAATCAGTCCCTCTATTTGCGTGCCTTTTCAGTTTGGTTCTTATTTTAGATTTCTTCAATCAAGTCCTTAATTGGATATCAAACTTTAATATTTATACAAATAAGCCCCTAATTTGACCAAATCAACTCTAAAAAATTATAATTTGACTTCAAAACTTTAATTTCTTTCAATTAAAACCCAAATTGACTTAAAAATCAATTTTTCTTGCAATCAAACCCTTTATAAATTCAATTAAATCTTTAATAAAATTTAATTGAGTCCATAAACATCGATTTTGGATTTTTTTTTCTCAAATTGAATTTTCTGTCAACATGGCTTTCATGAGTCAAATAGATACTGTTAAATTCCAATCTTTGTATTTTTGAACCTCCTCAACCAAATTTTGATAATTTTCTAGACGCCTTGGCATCTTATTCTCACTGCTATTATTTTTTGATTTCTTCTAACTATATTTTTTAAATTTTTCTTATTTTTTTGTATAGGAACCAAAAAATAAGTTACAACAAATACTAACACTCATTATACTTAAAAACCTTCATATATTTTAAGTGATGTTGAGTGAACTGTAGACACATAAGCTTTAATTGTATTATCTATTATTCGAGAGAGTATTATTATATTTCAAACAATTATAATCCTTCATGAGTTTAAATGAAAAATTCTTGGTTATTAGTAATGTACATCACTAAGGTGATAAATTTTAAAGAGAATATTTTTTTAAAGTGGTGAAAAAGAGCTTGGTAATCATTCATTAAGGACATTATAATCTTTGACTTGGATTAATAAAAAATACAATACTCAAGATTGGTTTGGTGATTGAGATATGGATGTAGGCTTGCCGAAACATATTAAAACCCGAGTTTGCAATTTTTATCCCAATACTATTTGTTTTAAATATTTTAATTATATTATTGATTAATTATATTTCATTAAAATAAATATAATTTTTATTATTATTAATATAACACCTACTTCATTTCATTACTTTATGAGATGTTATTATTACCTTAATCTTATAACAATATTTTCATGGTGAGCTACCCTTCAGTTTTATTGACAAATAGTACATGTGATCTTGTGAATAACGTGTATAAATACTTCTATCACCCATGCATCAAAGATAGATCACTCAATTACTTACATTTGATAAAAAAAAAAAAAAAAAGATAGATCACTCAATTCCCTCGAGCACCACCCAAAATTTCTTGTTTCCATTTTCGTGACAATTAAAATTGACATTATAATGAAGAAAAAAGGGAAACAATTAAAATTGACATGATAAAGAAGAAAAAAGGGAAAGATAATGAGGGAGCAAGTTATCAAAAATTTCAGCCTCAGCTCTGGCTCCCTTATCTTCAATTTTTGGCTTCTTATTTCCAAGTAATATTTTGTGTATAATATTTTTTATCGAACCTCTGTGTACTTGCTGAACTCTTTCAAAGGGAAGGCCCCATCTCTCCTCCTCTTGCATTACCTTCAGCTGCACATCAGCCCTACAGGTACAACCACTTGACATCTACTTCTTCTCTCTCCATTCTCTAATACTTTGAAGTTCAGTGTTTGTGCTCTCTTGGAGTTGGTTTCTTTCTCTGTGTTTTGATGTCTTTCTTCTTGAACTCTTTTTGGCTTGGCTTTGAGACCTAGGAGTTCTTGTCTGATGTCTTTGTCCCTCTCTTTTTTATGATTACATATTGCACTGTAAACTTATTATCAATCCAGATGTGTTATTGAATCAGTTTCTAACATTGATGGACTTCTGATGAACTGAATTCTGGGCTGTATTGAACTGGGAGTGTTTGTTTTTGCTGTAAAAGTAGACTTGATTGGTTTAACTGAAAGGTCCCCCCCCCCCCCCC
>NW_011499870.1:1511665-1632400 GCF_000495115.2 Populus euphratica
AGGGCCCCCCCCCCCCCCGGTTTCTTCGGGTCTGGGTTGTTGCCAAAAAGGCTGAAATGAGCCCTTTTTGGGGTTTTATTCCATCTGTGTTAAAACCCTCTTTCCAGATTAGTGGTGTCTTTATTGTTCATATTCTTTGCAAATCTGGAGGCATTCGCACCGTGTCTCCTTATGCGTTTTCCCCTTCTTTTCTTTTTTTCTGTGTTTATGGCAAGTTGCATGTTCAATAAATTGCTAGATGTTTCAGCTTTCTTTTTTCTGCAGGAACTCCCAACTGTGAATATGAGAATGGAAAAAAAATCAAGCTCTACATTTTGATTGCATTCCGTGTAAAGTTAGATCTAATCAGGGCTCTGCAATTGACAAGTAGGTGTTGCCTGTATGGGAGAATTTGATAAGGAGAGTGCCTTTCCGAGAACATCCAAGAAAAATCAAGCAGGAACAGCCACTATCAAGAAACGATGGGTGGCATTGCCAGTGAAGGTAAATGATTATAGTCTACATGCCTTCGTTTAATATTAATATGGTACTATAATTTATATTATCTTGACTCTAGTCTAGAACTCAAACTTGATTTGGTAGCGTGTGATTATACTGTCTATACGTTTTAAGTTATGCATGCTTCTTGGAATGGCAATTTAACCAAGAAGTGCCTCGCTAGAAGTTAGCATATTGACACACACACTAGAATCTGGATGATGAGGTGGAAAGCTGAGTGATTTAGAATTTGAAGTGTTTGGAATAAAAAAGGTATAACACATTTAGTTTTAAACAAGCAGCAGTGGACATGGGAAAGAATTTGTTAATATGTTCATTAAGATTGATCACCTTATCATGACAAAGGTCAAATTTTCTTGGTGTGTTGGCAGATCAGTATGACACCGTTGCCTTGCTTGTAAATATAAATATAAAAACCCAGGAAAAATCAGCCTGGATACAACAACAAATCCTATGGTTTTTAATGACTGGAAGTGAAAATTTTATGCATTACTGAGTCATGCTTCAGACTCAATTAATGTATTTAATGATCAATAGCTTTGCATTTTCTGCTTAATAAATAATTAAATATTGTTTTGATTTGTCCAAATTTGATATTTATTAGCTTCTTATCTTCTTAGGAGAATAATCCAGATCATATGAATCAACTTCGTCCTGCTTCAGAGTCTATGGAGTTCCAAAGGGCAATCGGTTGCAAATTCTGCATGACCAAAGATAGTTGCAGAACTGTGCGATCAAGGACAAAACTAATGAACTTTCTGGTAGAAAAGGGAAAGCCACAAGAAGCAGAGTCCATTTTTTATAGTTTAATTGAAGGAGGGCATAAACCATCTCTAATATCATACACAACTCTCTTGGCTGCCTTGACCATGCAGAAGCGCTTTGACTCCATATATTCAATTATCTCACAGGTGGAAGAAAATGGAATGAATCCTGATTCGATATTTTTTAATGCTGTTATTAATGCTTTCTCTGAATCTGGGAACATGGAGAGTGCCATGGAAACGTTTTGGAAGATGCAAGAAAATGGAATGAAACCCACTACAAGTACTTATAACACCTTAATCAAAGGGTATGGAATTGCCGGTAAACCTGAAGAGTCTGTGAAACTACTAGAACTTATGTCCCAAGAGGGAAATGTGAAACCCAATCTCAGGACTTATAATGTTCTTGTCAGAGCATGGTGTAACAAGAAGAGAATTGCAGAGGCATGGAATGTAGTTAATAAGATGATAGCTTCTGGGATACAACCTGACGTGGTTACTTACAACACTATAGCAACTGCCTATGCTCAGAAAGGAGCGCTGGATCAGGCTGAAGGTGCAATCTTAGAGATGCAGAATAATGGTGTGCAGCCCAATGAGCGAACTTGTGGCATCATCATGAGTGGTTACTGTAAAGAAGGGAGAATAAGGGAGGCGTTGAGGTTTGCATACAGGATGAAGGAACTTGGCATCCATCCTAATCTTGTTATATTTAATTCACTGATCAAAGGCTTTGTGGCCATTATGGACAGAGATGGAGTTGATGAGGTGAGCTCTGGCCAATGGTTAATGTTCATTTGAGAGACATAGTGATTACCTTCAATGACACTACTCTTTGGTGGTGATTAAAACAGCTACAAGTTTAATATAGCTGCAATAAAAAAGTTTAAGCTTTTAGCATCATAAAGCCTTTTGCTGTTGATTGCAACAGTTATTTTTCCAAGCATGCACTCACCTGCTGTTCATTCATTCGCCGGTTCACAATATATTCTATTAGAGCTAGCAATGAGGCCACTATATGTAGGAGTGAAATTATGGTGTGTGAGTTTGCATGGCTACACAAAAAGCCTGTTTCAGAAATCATGAGCAATGTCATGTGTTAGCTAGAAAGATCTGGTTCAGTTGTGTATTGGATTTAGCCATTGTACATTATTTGCAGGTTCTCAACTTGATGGAAGAATTTGGAGTAAAACCAGATGTCATAACATTCAGTACCATCATGAATGCGTGGAGCACTGCAGGATTTATGGAGAAGTGCAGGGAAATCTTTGATGATATGGTGAAAGCGGGCATAGAACCTGATGCACATGCATACAGCATTCTTGCAAAAGGTTATGTGCGTGCACAAGAACCAGAAAAAGCTGAAGAACTCCTCACTACCATGATTCAATCTGGATTCCAGCCAAATGTTGTAATTTTCACAACTGTTATCAGCGGCTGGTGCAGTGCTGGCAAAATGGACTATGCAGTTAGGGTTTTTGACAAGATGTGTCAGCGTGGAATTTCTCCTAATTTGAAGACCTTTGAGACCCTAATTTGGGGATTCGCTGAAGCCAGGCAACCATGGAAGGCAGAAGAAATTCTCCAGATTATGACAGAATTTGAGGTTCAGCCTGAGAAATCAACCATGTTGCTTGTTGCTGAAGCATGGCGTGCTAGTGGAATGACAAAAGAGGCAAATAGATTTCTTGGCACGATGAACAGAAAGGAAATGACCAATCAAAAAGAGGCGTTGGAAAAAGAAATACCTGTTGGAAACCTAGAGAAGCTGTATCAAAAGCAAACAGAAGGTGTCCTGCATTCCAATATCTTGCAGATACCTAGTACAGTTACAAGTGACATGAAAGGGTCTCCCGCGTCTCTTAGAAAAGGTAGGATGCTGTTGAGAGATGCTGATTTTCCGGTGGAGTGCTCATGGCTTGCTACAGGATCCAAGTCTCTTTCTCATAGTTGTAAATTTGGGTTAAGGCTACCAATTATCTGCCGCAAGCAGTCTCAGGCGCAGCATGGTATGTATGGTCAGCTTGCACAGTCATGTACAGCGGTGTTCTTGAACTGAAGGAAGGCCAAATACTGTTTTCTTTTGATGTATCCATGTTCATATCTCCCACCCAAAGGAATTGGCCACCATACTGTTGTAGATAGTTAAAGGAACTTTATTTGCTTTGGACTTGCTACAATGTCTCTCATAATTCGTTGATAACTTGAGGACTGGAAATGATACTCTTTACCGATTATGAAGCAAAAGGGAAAGGGAACTCTTCTGTGCAATGTCTCATGATATTTCCATTTCCCTGTGGCCATTAAAATGAAGTTCGTTGGTATGACGGGGAAAGGTGTCTTCCAAAGGAAAACATCCCCAGGCTGTGATAGTCTTTAAATGAGGGTAAATGAGAATACTTTATGGCATGTACTAATATGATTTACTTTCTCGTAAAATATGAAGAGGAATATCCCACAAGACAAATAAAACCAAGATTGTATAGATGATAGCAGAACCAGATTACAGAGACGGAATCAATACAAGAGAAACTTTAACTCGAGATTTTATTACTGAATATTATTTTTTATATATAATTTAACTTTCTAACAGGGTTGTAACTCTTTGAATAAATTTAAAAACTTCAGTAAATTTAAGAACTTACCTAAGCAAAAACCTGAACATAAAAAAATAATAATAAAATTTACAAACAAATTAAGAAAAACATCATAAATAAAGCTTGAAATATAACAAAAGAATTCTAATGTAAATAGGAAAAAAAATTATAAACCAACTATGAAAATATAACAAATCTTGAACTAGGTATTATCAAAATATTTTCCCAATCTTGCTATGAATTTGAATTTTAAGTATGTAGAGCCTCTAGAATTTTCTTGTAAAATTTCAACCGGCTCCAACAATCAAATCAAATTAAAAAAAACAACTGCATCACTATCATAGAACATGGCTAAACCTTTTCCCAAGGAAATGGAAGAACCATTGAAAATTACGAGCAAGACTTCATGATATGCTGAAAGATCCTGGGAATGCAGCGGCCAAGACATTAGACATTAGAAAATAGCAGTTGTCCAAGCTCAATCTAAGAGGAGCACTTGTTGAACCCAGAACATCCTTTTGTTTATCGTGGCCTGCTTTGCTTCATAATGATTTTCATCAACTCATTAGATAACAATTATTAAACAAAAAGAAAAAACGAAAATCTGCGATGTTATTTGATGAGTTTTAATTTTATATTGTGCTATACAATTCATAGATATCCAACGTATAAAATTAGCACAAGAATGAAGATAAAAATCACATCATGGATTCCTTTCATGTATACACTCTACTTGTATTTACAAAGTAAGAATTCTTCTATCGAATTTTGCCTGATTTCCCTTGCAAAGTTTGCCCTTCATGATCTGGAGGAGAAGGAATTCTGCTGACAAGCCAAACCAAAACCACACCAACAAGGGCACCAGAGAAATGCGCAATGTGATTGACAGTCTGCACTGGGTAGCCTCCACGAAAAGGGCCTGTCATAGCTGCTGACGCTTGAGCTGCCTCCATTACCTAAGGGATCAGAAATAAGCATGTAGAAAATGGACTTTCTCATGTTTCCATACATAATTCATGAAGCCAGACAACTACACTAGGTTGATTGAAAGCCTTTAGAATATGATGTTTAATTTCAACTTACAAGGAAAACATAACAAGTCATACAGTTTTAAGTTGAGATAATGTATCATTTACATCCAGACAGTTTTTTTCAAGAAACCATAACTATGTTCAAGCATTTAAGCCTTCTCAAAGAATATTAAATAGTAGAATCAAGGCTTAAGTATAAGAAGGGAGGAGATTCTCCTCCCGTTTTACCGTGAAGAAAAAATTATCAGCATGAGCCTCTCATGTCTAAGTTCTAAAAAATTCACCTTCTCAATAACAAACTGGCCCAATATAAGCACTTCAAGAATCTTCCTCCAATCCCAGGTTATCTAGAATTTAACAAAAATAAGGTCAAAAGTTTATGAAGATTGATATTGGAAAACTATTTGCAGATTGCACACTCGGAATACCTTTACAAGGACACTGATTGCAAATAGTCCAAAAACAGCACCAGAAGCTCCAACAGAAACTGCATTTCTGGGCAAAACTAACCATGAAACAAGATTTGCTCCAACACCCGTAAGAATATAAGAGAGCCACAGTGCAAAGTTTCCTTCCTCTTCTTCAACAAGCTTCCCTGTTTGTAGAAACATGGTACGGTCAGTCCTCATTTTATACCATTCAGACAGAATCCTGGTCAAGAAGCACACTCTAAGAAAGTAGATTGATGAAACTCTCACCGAAAATGTACAAGAAAAAAAGATTGCTTGAAAGATGTTCCCTGAAGAAAATACAAGCCAAGATTAGGAAAATAAACTCCACTCACAATGAAAATCAAATCTTTTTTCACACAATCATATTGTGTGCTTCAGATAAACACTATCAAAAGCACTTGAAGTTTAAAATTTAATGCAAGCTTAAACAACATAAAGACCTCACCAGCTAGCATGGCAGAATGTTGCTGTCACAAACTGGTACCAAGCAGGCCAATTATGATACAAGTAAAGAGATTTAATGCTGCGAACCTTTAGTGAAAAAGGATGAAAAAAACATAAAACTTATTATCAGCCTAACTTCCTCAAGAGCATAAACAAGATAGACTGCTAGTGCTAGCTAACTAAGTTGCTAAAATCACAAGATATCGTACCAATTGACTTAAGATCGATTTCCATGGAAGAATTTAGAAAACTGACGCACCTGAAAAATGTGATCTGCTACAAACATTCCGAGATTGATAAGTATAATCCAGAATATCCCATTTACGCGCTTCTCCGGTTTCCTTCTTTCTTCTGGCTTCCCAAGTTCCAGCTGCCTTGTCATATCTAATGCAGACAATCCCACAATAAAAAGTCAAATTTCTTTAACAGCATAAGAAAGCAGTCAAACTACCAAGTATCAGAAGTAAAGCGTTAAATCTCTCTCAAGAACCAGTTCAACACTCATTAAACGATGCATTAAACTATACACACCATCTGTTTGTGAAAAATCCCAAAAGAAACAAAACCCATCAAACACCGAAAATAAAAATGACAGAGCATAAATTAGCTACAGATTTAAAATCGGTTTTTTAATACAAGTAGACCAAGAATGCACCTGATCCATTGCTTTTGCAAACAAAACGAGACGGGGCGGCAGGGAGAGAGCAAAGGACATAAGGAGAATTCGTAGGCACGGTGAGCTTTGGATGAGAAAAGCGACGAGGAGGAACGGTAAGGGAACTTGGGAAAGGGTAATGAGAAGCAATAGGGGATAATGCGAAGGAGTAACAACAAGGTTTTAGTGTTGAGATTTTTTGCTGGAAAGGGAACTGAAACTGCCCCATTGTTTTGTGTTTTGGAGGGAATTTCCGTTTCTTGTTCTACATATAGGAGCGGATGGGGAACACTTAAACGACATGTCTTTGGTTTTTTTTAGTTAAATATTCAGCGAAAACGTTCAAAATATATATATAAAAAAAAGTTATTTTCATTTTTTTTTATATATATATTTAACTTTTAATAACCCGACCCTTATTTTCATTTTTTTTATATATATTTAACTTTTAATAACCCGACCAACCTATTATATATAGATGTTGGGGTATTAACATGGATGCCACCCTTAGCTTTGTGATGTGAAAACCAGGATGGCGCCTAATTTGTCATTATCACTCAACTTGACAAAAGATGAAAAGTAATATGACTTTAGGTGCAAAGAATAATATTCATTCACAATTAGCTTGAGATTTCAAATTTGACTCCTATGTATTGTTAACTTCTTAGATATATATAGGTATATTATTATATTTTCAACATCACTATTATTAAATTTAACTAGGCTTGATGAGTTGATATAAAATCTAATTTATTTGTTTTGAATCTTAATTTTAACAAAATTAATTTGAAATTGATCTTATCAATTCCCGTTGATTTTTTAAAAATTAAAATAACAAGTTAATTTGAATTGTCAATTCCTGTTGATTTAAAAAAAAATTAAAATAACAAGTTAATTTGAATTATCTAACTCTATTTTTTACTCAAGTTTTATTTTGAGTAAACCTCAAATTAGATTTAATGACTATACTTAAACCATAACATAAATATGATGAAATCCCTTAAAATGAGTTTGGACATGGAACGTAATGTTTTATTTCAAACATGTATGAAATGTGTGAATCCTATCTATACATCACTAATATATACACACATAGCGTTGCAAATATTTTCATAATAATTGTTAAAAAAAAATAGTAATTCACAAGAACATGGGAAAAAGTGGATCCAGTGCTTGGATGAATAGTGCGAGAACTAGTTTTGAGATTTTGAATATGTACAGAAAACTAGGGCTGGCATTTTATCATAATTATATGACAACTCAGATTTGTGTTTGTAATTTTATTGAACAATATATAGTACAAATTGTGAATAGATCAATTGGGAATTAAAGTTCATTTGATGATCAATTGGTAACTCTCCCCATTCTTGTGCCTAGGAGATCCATTTTTCTATTAAGAAAAAAAAGAGAGGGAAAATCATGTGCTTATTTTATAAAATTTGCCAACCATGTGAAAAATAGAACAATTAAGGCCCGAGTCATGAAAAATTATAAAAATAAAATAAGTTATCATTAAATAGGGATAATTTTATAAAAAATAAATAAATAAATTAAAAAATATAATTAAAAAATTTTAATAAAAGAATCTAGAGAAATGATAAAGTCAATTCAGGTTAATCTGTCAAATTTGCAACCTCAATTATGAGATTATAATAATTTCATAGAAAAATAAAAATAAAATAAAAAGTTTAATTTTCAATCAAATCAATATTAAAAAATAAAATAAAAAAGATAATCTAATTCATCATTGGTTAAATTATTAAACTTGTAATCTAAATTATAAAATCAAGATAAATTTATAAAAAATAAAAATAATAAAACTTTATTTTTAATAAATTTATTGTGGAGGTTGAAATGAAAATTAAATCGGGATAATTTTATAAAAAATAAATAAATTAATTAAAAAAATATAATTAAAAATTTTTAATAAAAGAATCCAGAAAAATGATAAAGTCAATTTAGATTAATCTGTCAAATTTGCAACCCCGGTCATGAGATCATGATAATCTTAAAAAAAAAAAAAAAAAAAATTTAATTTTCAACCAATTCAATATTAAAAAATAAAAAAAAAATAATCCAATTCATCATTGGTTAAACTATTAAACTTGTAATCTAAATTATAAAATCAAGATAAATTTATAAAAAATAAATAATAAAAATAATAAAATTTTATTTGTAATAAATTTATTGTGGAGGTTGAAATGAAAGAAGAAGAAGAAAAGCTAAATCCAAGAAATTAATATATAACCCAAAAACAGAAATTAAAAATATAATTAGAGAGAGTGTGATGCGGGTTTGTGTTGTTTGTTACGAGAAGAAGGCTATATTCCATGAAATGTCGCGTTTCTAAACAAAACAAAACATGTAAAATTGTTATTATTTTAAAGTGTGATATGATAACTATCATACTTATAAATAGTGATATTTAATTAATATAATGCTTTCCTGAATCATGAAAGCTTAATCATTAATTTTTTTTAAATCCATCTAAATTTTTATTTTATTATGCTAATTTTTTTTTTTAAATCATTGTTTCCTTATATCGATGGCCAAAAACTCTCAAAAAGTGAAAAGATAGGTTTGGCAGCAAGCGTGAGTTAGGACAAATTATATGTAATAAATAAATAAATAAATATTGATGTTCATCCAATTTACATGAATCATGCGTAGCACACTCCAGGAGTGTGGTACACATGATTATTCAGATTTCGGCCCTAATCATGTTTGCCCATCTGTAATTAAGATCCTCGATTTAGGAGTTGTTCATCCAGTTCACTCTTTAACTCTTTTGTGGGTCTGCTTCTACCTTTAATGACAAGACTAATTGCATAATTATCAGGAAACTAAACTAAGATCACCCGTGCGCACACCCCCGTTGGAGTCATCATGCTTCCAAACCCTCTGGATAATTTGAGACTAGAATTGATAATATTTAAGAGTACATTTGAGATCTGTCTTCTTTTTTGTATACCAGAAAGATGAATGTGTATATTTATTAATATCACACTAAGAAGAAAACATTAAATCTTTTATATTTATACCCATTTGATAAAAACTCTTAAGAGTATTTGGTACTGTCATCTAAGTTTTTTTTAATTAAAAATATGTTAAAATATTTTTTATTTTTAATATTAGCATATTAAAATATCTAAAAATACATAAAAAATACTAATTTGATATTTTCAAATAAAAACCATATTAAAAAACATGTTATAATAAAAATAAAAATAAAAACTTATTGATATTTTCAAATTCAAAACTGATTTGAAACCATTTTAAGAATATATTTAGTATTGCGGTAGTTGTTATGATTATAATTTGAAAAAAAATATTTTATAAAAAATAATTTTAGTTGAAGTTAGTTTAGAAAAATATATATTTGATTAAAACTGTGATTAAAATTGAAGTTGAACAAAAAATAGTTTTAATGTGCTCGGCTAGAATGCTTTTGAAATTGAAGTTATAAAATAATTTTTAAAAAATATAAATTAATATTAATGATTTTTATTTAAATATTATAGATTTAACTATTGTTATTACATCATAAAATAAATAAATAATTTATATAAAATATTTTTTATTATTCTATTAAAATATCTACAATTCCATAACGTGTGAAATACATATGACAAGAACTACAGTTTTCATGAATTTCTTAAAAGTATAACAATATCAGGTAAAATATAACTAGAAACAAAATTAAAATTGTGATTAAATTATATAAATGCTACATCATCAAGTGATCTCTGTCTAAATATATAGTGTTATTGAATAATGTTTAACACTAGTTTTTTTAAATAAAACACAATTAAAAATTAAAAATATTTTTTTTTATTTTATTAGATTGGATCTAATTTAATGTATTTTTAACTTTGAATCAAATGTAGTACTATCAGAACAGTAAAATTTTACTATTTATATAAACAATAAAATCATATTTTATTAAATAGTAGAGATATGATTTACTATTTACTGAACAGTAGAGCATGGATGGCTCCACTGTTCAGTGATTTCTTCTTTGCGAAAAGCATCAAAATACTGTATTTATAAAATTTGCGGCACAGCTGCAAAATTGATGAGTCTAACCAGCATAAATTACTGTTTTTTTCTTAATTAAATGGTAATATTTATGATTGCAACCTCACTCATAATGACATTAGCAAACGGTCACTAAAAATTTGAAAATGAAAATAAAAGAAAAAAGCTCACGGAAGAGACAACGGTTACCAGCCACTCCATTGCAAATTTAAATGCCATCAATACTTATTGTCTTCTTTTAACATGATGAAGTGACAGTTTAGAATTGCGTTTCTAACTTTATTTGGAAGCATTTTAAGTGTATTTATTATAAAATATATATTTTTTTAGTGTTTTTTAATAATTTTAATGTGTTATATAAAATAATTAAAAAATATTTTAATGATATTTTTAAATAAAAAATATTTTTATAAAACATCATCACTATAATAACAAACATGCACTAAACTGATAACAATTACCCACAAGATTTTATTACTCACACGTACTTTTCTATTATCCATCTCCAAGGAAAACACATGATTATAGTTTATTTTTTATGATGTGGTGTGAAGTGATTTGTTTTTTATTAAAAAATATATTATTTTAATATTTTCTACATCATAACTATTAAAAAATATTAATTTAATATTTTTAAATAAAAAAAGTTTGAAAAACATTTTAAAATATAAGTTAAACCAGAAAATTAAATACTCTCTTAAACATAAATGAGAGCAAATTGATAATTAGTCTTCAAATTTTTCTTAAAAAAAAAGGTTGGAAACTTAACCAATCATAGCTTACTTTTTTTTAGTCTTCAAATTTTTCTTAAAAACAAAGGTTGGAAACTTAACCAATCATAGCTTTGTAGTGATATTTTGGATCTATTTGTTTCTATATTTTAAAAATATTTAAAAAAAATAAATTTTTTTTTTTTTTTAAATATATTTTTAATATTTTTAAATTATTTTAATGTATTGATATTAAAAATAATTTTTTAAAAAATAAAAAAATTATTAACATTTATTTTAGCATAAAAAATTATTTAAAAAATAACCTTCATCCTAAAATTATTTGAAAATTTACCTTACGTGATTTAACATTCGTATCATCATGAAACATAAATACAATCATAGATTTGGTCAAAAGTGAACAGAGTAAAAAAATAATAATATTGGTTTACCCTGAAATGTGTTACATGCTTTTGTAATTTCTTTCTTTAAACTTTTTTAAAAAACTTTGGGTCAAATTCACAAAAAAAGAAATAAATAACATGCTTGTACACAATGTAAATACAATCTGCATCTATTTCTTTAATTCTACTAATATTTGTATTATTTTACTCGATATTATTTGAAAATCTTTTCCGTAATTAGATGTTGGAATGTACGGAAATGTAATTGATTTATTTAATTAAATGATATTTTTTTATTAAGTTCATAATAAATGTAATTAGATTAAAGAAAATATATAAATATTTTTAAAATTGCATCTGAGAAATAAGAAAATAGATAATGTAGAAATACAATACCTTATCCTTTTCCATTCATTTATGCTATTTTAAATGAACTTTTTTCCCTAACTTCTTTCTTATTGTTTCCATAGGTTTAGCAAGTCAACAAGTACAGAGTTCATATTGAACCATGGTATTAAGAAATTTGTGAATTCGGGTGTTGTAGCTGTTTATGCTACTTTTATTCCACCTCTATTCAGATATATTAGATCATTAGCCATTTTTAACATGAAAAAATGTAAAAAAAGTTGATTTTAATAAAATTATTTTTTAAATCATATAGGAATTAACCCTATGTAACTTAGTTGACTTGAAAGATCTAAAAATAATCCATATAATTCATAAAAATATAATTTAACTCAAATATTTAAGATGATTTTTTTATATAAATATTGAGATGACAACATATTAAACTAATTCGGATAAACTTGAGTTAACATACTAATTCGTATGTCGGGTCATTAGACCATGATATCCCAATAGAAAGCACATCAAATAAATTATAAAGTTTAATTTGTAATAAACCAAATAATAAAAGATGAAATTGAAAAAAATACAATTAAAAAAACCTTGAAAAAATGATTGGCATCAATAATGGTTAAGCTACTGAACCTGTGACCGGGTCAGAACAAATTACAAAGCTAATTATGATCCGGGTCAGAACAAATTACAAAGCTAATTATCAATTAATCCAATGTTGAATGATAAAATTAAAAAAATAAATTAATTATAAAAATAAAAAAAAAACTCAAGTCAACTTTTAATTATAAAAACAAAAAAAAACTCAAGTCAGCTTATGAAACTTGTGGTTGAGGTTATGAGATTTTGATATCCTTATAAAAATTAAATTAAAAAAATTATGAAATCCAATCCCAATAAACCTAATGTTGAGGGATGAGATAAAAATTGAAAAAAAAACATAGATTGAAAAAAAAAACTCAATAAATCAATGTCGATCAACAAAATTGAAAAAAAAAAGCCAAGAAAAAGGATGTCAACCATTTTCAAACTCATGATTCAAGTCATTAAATCGAAAAAATCATATATGAAAATACCATGAATCTCAATCCCTATAAAATGAAATACTAAAATTGAAAGAAAAAAATCTCTAAGAAAAAGATTCAAAGTAAAAATGACAATTAAAACATGATGTTTAAAATTGAAATAAATAATAAATTAAAGGGAAAGAGAAAATTATTTATTTGAGAATTAAATTAAAAAAATAACAACTTTAACAAAAGAATAAAAAAATAAAAAGAATTAGGACCAAATTATAAAAAAATAATGTTTCATAAATTTGAATTGAAAAATAAAATTGCAAATCAATAAAACTTCTATGAAAAGGCATGAAAAAAATCATAAATAAAAAAATAAAGAACAATTTAAAAAAATAATATATGATAGATTGAAGTTAAAGGATGAAATTGAAAATAAATAAAATTTTTATTAAATGATCAAGAACAAAAACTATAAATAAAAAAATTAAGGACATGGGTTGAAATAGTAAAATAAAAGAGGGCCAATTTGTAATTTTTAATGGGTGAGAAATAAAAAAAATAATAAAAAATGATCCATAACATATAACCCACCTTCTTTTCCCTACCACACATTGCATCATTAGAAAAAGAATGCGATATTGCATCCAACAACATGACAGAGAGATAATTTTGGTCATTAGAAGGCGCTGCATGTTTCATTCCTAATGCATTGCAACCTCTCCAATGCTGGTGTGTGTATTGTACATGCTAACAACTTTTTACATAATAAAATAATTTATCAAACCAAAATGATGAAAGTGTACATGATGCTCTTAGAATTAACTAAAAAAACCTATATGCAAAGACCAAAAGAATTGACAACAAGTCTTATTTTTTTTTTATTTCAGGGTTAAAATGTCGTTTTATTTTTCTTTTAAAAAGTAAAAAAGAAAAAAATGTCTCTCTTAGCTAGTTTTAAATATTCTACACTCAAGAGCAATTAAGTTATTCTCTATTTTAAAAAAATAAAATAACAGTTATAACCCTACACAAATCTTTAATTACTAACGTGCCATGTAAAAATATCAACATATCCCCAATATGTAGGATTTTTTTTTTTTGAAAATGGAAAATATGTCATCTTACTATTATGGTGAACAGTGAAATAAATCTACGCATACAATATTTTTTATTTTTATTTTAGTTTTTATTAGATTGATGCTCGTAATATATTGAGGGTTCGTATGAATTTTTTAATAAAATATTTAGTGTTGTAAGCGTATTGTTTTTTTTGAAACAATAATAGTCTCAACCAACTAAATAAGCTAGATTTATATGAATCATATAGAAAGAAAAAACAAAAAAAGAAGAAATGATAGAAAATGAGAAATTATATATATATGATCATAATAACATTGGAAAAAATAAAAGCTTTATCCGAGAGCAAAAAGTTAATATTGTTTACATTTTAGCCAATTAAATATAGAAGGATGAAATATGGTTAAAAAAGGATAAAAAAAGTTGTGCGAGTCAACCTAAAATAATATATCTAGACATTAAGGAGCAAATTATTTTTAATTAACCTGAAAAACTTGTATTCTATATCATAAGATCAAAATAATTTTACAAAAAAAAATTTAAAGAAAACCACAAAGTCATGATTTTTTATTAAGAAAACAACATCAAACGATGATATCAGAAAAGAAAATATGAAAAAAAATTAATTTTTATTAACTTTTCAAATACGTAACTTTAGTTATCATATCAAAAGCACTATAATGAAAGTATCATGAAGCTTAATTTATAGAAAATGAAATGTTGAAGAATGAAATCAAAAAAATAATTTCATAAAAAATAAAAAATAGCAATTAGAAGAATATGGGTTAAAATAGAAATAAAAAAATAAATTAAAGTGTAACAATAAATTTTCACTTTAAGAGTTAAATTGAAAAGAACAAAAAACATTAACAAAAAAAAAAGGATCAAAATGTAAAACAACAATACACTATGAAGTTGAATTAAAGGATGAAACTAAAAATATCAATATATGATAAAAAAAATTTAAATATGTAGAATTTTTTAACATGTTTTTTAACATAAGAAAGTCATAAATATACATCTAAAAATTTCTACATGTATTAAATTAAATAAATCACGAACCAATTATGTAAATAAAAGAAAAAAAATTATTAAAAATAAATAAAAAAGTAATTGATAAAATTGATTGACAAATATAGATCAAGATTCTAATATTACAACATGAGTTATTTAACTGATTGTATTTAATGAATTTATTTATTTAAATTAATTTGTAATAAAAATTTACACACATATAAAATTTATTAGAAATAAAAGAAAAAAAAATACTACGTAAGACTAAATGTATTAAAAATATTATAAAAAAATAAATAACTAATCTATATAAAATATTAAAAAAAAAGTTACACATGAATTATACTAATCTCTTGAAAAATTCAACACACCTAATATAATAAACAACAATCACAATTTAAAAAAATGTAAATAAACTAAAAAATAAAAGGGTATTAATTAAAAAATAAATTTAAAAATTATCTTAAAAACATATAAAAAAATATTAATTAAAAATTAAAAATTAAAAAAAAAATAATAGACATTATTGAGCCTGCAAGTCATGACAAGTATTTGACATAGCAAGAAAAGGCTCGCACCCTTAATGTTTTTAACCATGATGGGGGATTAGAAAAGATAGGGGGTTAACATCAACTTTGCAAACTAATTTGAAAATTATTATTTATTTTATCTGTTTTATTTTCAATACAATACTTTCTCTAAAAAAATATGCAATGAGATTCTAATTTGGGTTGAAAATGATTCAATTGTGTAAAATAAAAGTTCAAGCATTAAATTTAAAATTTTCCAAAAATTCACTATAAAAATCCATATTAATATGTGAGGGGATAAACATTAAAAACAACATATATATACATATATAAGAGGCCTCCATTGAATAACAATCAAACAAGAATATTTAATAGGGTCCCTTGCCTCATGTGAGATCCGCCCGGGGTCACTCTTCTGTCCCCACCCCTCTACTCTACTTAAAATTAATTACAAATCATTTGTATTTGACTATAATAACTTATAATCATCCGGATTGTTGACAATTTCACACAAAAATCTCATGCAAATGCTAAGTATTTAAAATTTATTAGGTTTATCAAATAGTGTGATCATTACTATAAAATTTATTATATTATAGGTGTAATGAAAATCTAGTAAGAAAGATTTATATGTAAATCATTTTCCCTCATAATTGCTACACTTAGTAATATTTCAAAGAGTTTAATTGTTTTTAATATTACATTATTGATAGACTAAAATTACTTATGTAAATTACTATTTAGTTACGTGTAGATTGATGGCATAATAAAAATAATAATAATAACAATAAAAATAATAATAATAATATTAGAGATCTAATTTGTTTATAACCTAATATTTATAAGAACTCAAGTGATCCAAATAATATTTTTTAAAAATGAACAAGTGATGTTTAATTTTGATAAAAAATTGCAGCTATCAATTTTAATTATTTTAATTTTAAATTGATATTTTTGATATTTTTATATAATTTTAATATGTTAATATCAAAAATAATTTTTTAAAAATAAAAAAATATTATTTTAATATATTTTTAAATAAAAATTACTTTACAAAATAATTATAACTATATTTTGAAACACTGCCTTTAATAAGCTATCAGCTCATAGCACGTCGGAATCACTTCCTGGCTTTTAAGCATGTATCAGCTGACAACACGTACGAGCATAACAGTTACTAACGTCTCCTTTCCATTTCCTCTCCATTCTCTTCTGGTGTTTTCTTCTTCGGTTAAGATAAACTAGCCATTTGCATGCGTCAGTCTTGTTTCTTTGTGAGGAAAGACATTTAAAGACAAGCACTTTCAGTGGGAGAGAGGGAGAGAGGGAGAGAGACTTAGGAGAGAGTAAAAGAGCATTCAGCATCCGATAAATGGCTGAATTTGGAGGGAAATGGAGGGGTTTGAAATCGGTGTTGATGGTTCTGATCAACTTTTTGTTAGCTTTTGTGTTTGTTTCAGCTGAAAGAGGCTTGACACGTGAAGCAACATCTGCAAGAACGGATGAAACTGGAGATTCTGTGTCAAGTTATGCTCTCAAAGCTGTGAGCTTTTTATGGCAGCCTGATCAACAAGGTTATCAACATGTTTGGCCGGTAAAATCCTGATACCCTTTTCTTAAAGAACATTTAGTGTTCATTAAAATAAAAAGAAATGAAAAGATGGGTGACTTTCTATGCACTGGTTATTTAATTAATTGGTAGCACATATGTAGAAGGCACATCTTTTTTTGTTGGATTGAGTGCTTATTTTGTGGATGGAATCAAAAAGTGCTTGACTTGTGTGGTTTTTGGTTTAATTGTTGATTAAGACTTTATGTGAGTTTGATATATATATATATATATGAATGTTTTTGCGAGCAGGAAATGAAATTTGGTTGGCAGATTGTTTTGGGTTCAACCATTGGATTCTTAAGTGCTGCCTTTGGGAGTGTAGGTGGTGTTGGTGGCGGAGGCATTTTCGTTCCCATGCTTCGCCTCATTATTGGGTTTGATCCTAAATCTGCAACAGCTATTTCTAAATGTAAGAGACCATCGAATTTTCTGTGTAAATATGGGTTGCTTTGTTTTTAAGCCACTCTTCCCCATTATAGAAAAAGGAAAACCTTTTTGATTCATGTGGTTAGTTCAGCTTACGGAAAATTACCTATCTACTGTGATTTATCAGTTTGACTAATGGGTTTGTGTGAACAGGAACGCGGCATTCACAAAGGCTAGTTTGCCAGAAAATAATTCATTTGTTACTAGCAAAGTAATGGATTTTAGTGTATATAATTTTGGCAGGTATGATTATGGGTGCGGCAGTTTCATCTGTTTACTATAATCTTAAGCTAAGGCACCCAACGATTGACATGCCCCTTATTGACTATGATCTGGCTCTGCTCATCCAACCAATGCTTATGCTTGGTATTAGTCTAGGCGTTGCTTTAAATGTGATTTTTGCAGACTGGATGGTCACAGTACTGCTCATTGTTCTTTTCACAGGTAAATGTTAGCTGAATTTCATTCCCATTCACTCATGTTTCTTTCTTCTAATTCTTTTTGCTGATTGCAATTGTTTGTAGTTACATCAACAAAGGCATTCTTCAAGGGTGTTGAAACATGGAGAAAGGAAACGATAATGAAACGTGTAATCTCATCAACCTGTTCTTAATTTATGCGTAGGCTTTGAGCCTGCACAAACTGCATTTTGAACTGAACTCCTTTCATTGCCTATGAAAGGAATGCTCTATGACAAGAGTTCTGTATGGTTATGTGTTAACAACATGTAAATTTAAGTCTAACCATTTGAATCACACCTTTTTCTCCCATTATAGGAGGCTGCGAAGCATTTGGAGTCCAATGGTGAGTTTCACTTCCTGTTTCCTTTTTTTTTTTTTTTCCGGGAAGTCCAGCAAGTGATCCCTGCTTGTTAATATCTTTCTCAGGTGCCGATGCTGGGGAAGTGGAATACAAGCCTCTTCCTGGTGGCCCGAGCGACAGCCCTCAAAAGGAGACCAAGGAACTAGAGGTGAGAGAACTTTGTTAGCTGAAATCAGCATCAAAGAGTCTTCAAAACTAATACAATTTATTACTGTAGATCACTGTTTTTGAGAATGTTTACTGGAAGGAACTCGGACTTCTTGTTTTTGTTTGGGTTGCATTCCTCGTGCTGCAGATTGCAAAGGTTTTGTTGTGCTTCGATTACATTCTACCTTTTTGTTCCTAGCTTATATTAAATCAATGTCTAAATGATGAGATCTTTTGCTCACAGGAGAGTACATCTACCTGTTCGATAGGATATTGGGTGTTAAACTTGTCACAGGTACTTTTATCGCAATAGTGGGCTCTATCCTTTCTTCTTTTTGTGCATTTATGGTTGTGTCTGCACGTGGATCTAAGAATGATCTTGCATGGTTGAGAATTGATTGCTGGGTCTCTGAAGATTATATATATAAAATAATAAAATAAAATTATTTGAGAGTTCATTGTTTTTGCTAAAGATTGTTTAAGAACTTATTATTAGAAGATTTAATGTTTTTGGTTTTTACTAATTTTTAAAAAGTTGAGTTATTGTAAATTACAAGTTAGCTAGTTTTTTGGTTTCTAACAGTAATTTATATAAATAATTAATAAAAATTCTTTTAAATTTCTATTTAGATAAGAATAATTATTATGCCTCCAATGATCGCTTTTTATTATGTGATTTACATAGCTTTTTTTATTTAACAAGCAACCATTTAAAAATAAAAAAGATATAATTTACTATTTATTGTTTGGTTTCTAACAATAATTCATATCAATAATTAATAAAAAGTCTTTTAAATTTCTATTTAGATAAGAATAATTATTATACCTACAATAATCGCTCTTTATTATGTGATTTACATATTTTTTTTTATCTAACAAGCAACCACTTAAAAATAAAAAAGATATAACTTACTATTTATAAAGAAATCTATTTTTTTTTTATAAATTGGTAAATAACAATTTGCCCTTAAATAATATTCGTATATTAATTTAGAAAAAATTTAGAAATTAACTTAATCAAGTCTTCGTATTTGATTTTTCTAGATCTAGAAATATAATCCATATATTAATTATATTATAGTCTTTAACTTCTAAAATATATTTTAATTAGGTCATACTTAATTAAATTATCCAAGTTTAATTTATGACTAATGATTTTTAATGTGGATGACTTGGTTCCTAATATGTTGATCCAAATATAAATTATAACTCTAATTAAATAATAAAAAATTAAGCGAATTAATTTATTATCAATTCAATGATTAATTAATTTATATTTGAAGATCAGGTATATTGTTTAACAACATGTCATGATTTCCTAAATATTATAAAAATCATTAGTTGTTTGATTTAACATTTTAGTGATTAGTTTTTCAGTCTAATTAATATCCTTTCATTAATAATATTTCACTTTAACATTAAAATATGAAATATATTTTTCATATTAAATCATGTTTGTTCTCTACATAATAGTTATTGATCGTTTGAATAAGATTTGAAATCTTTTTCAAATCTCATTCTACCTTGAACAAAAATTTATGAACCAATACTATTTGAGAATAGATGGAATATTTTCCGTAATTGATCACTTAGGGTGATAAATTCTCTCTTAATTACTTAAATACCTTCATATAGTTCATGTTATACCTAATGACCCTTTAGCTACATTAATTAAAATAACATATAACAAGATCAAAGTATAATATTCTCTATATAAGATAACTTAGTGATATCAAGTCTAATGATCACTTACATAACCATTGCGGGAGCCTTTTCATAGATATATGTGATCTCTCTATATGAAATTCTTATGTAGATCAGTTTAGTGTACATGTCTTATAACAATTAGTTTTAGGTATCTTTTATGCTTAAACTTATAAAAATAATTGCTTCATTTCATAAAAAAGAACATAATATGTATTAGTTTTTATAGCTCTAATAAATATTCAATATTTAAGAGAGTTCTTTCATAAAAAAGAACATAATATATATTAGTTTTTATAGCTCTAATAAATATTTAATATCTAAGAGAGTATGGACCATTGACATTTTAGAAACAATATTTTGATATAATAGAAATTTCATAATTATAACAATTTCATAATTTCTTTTGAAAAATATTTCTGTTTCATGGACTTTATCTCTACTCTATATTTATAAATCAAATATTAGATTTATTAGTCTAATATTACATAAATATTAAAAATTAATTAATTTTTTATTAATAATAAATATATATTCACATAAATATAATAATACCACGTGTAAGTTGGAAAATTTGTTTGAATCCTCCATTCTGTGGTTTCCAGATCCCAGTTTCTGTTGGGGTGACACTTTATGAAGTAGTCAGCCTGTACACGGGACGCAGAGTAATTGCATCCAAAGGAGACGACGGCACAAATTTCAGAGTCCTTCAGCTCATGACCTATTGTGCCCTCGGTGTGATGGCTGGAGTGGTGGGTGGGCTGCTTGGATTAGGAGGAGGATTTATCATGGGTCCACTATTTTTGGAGCTCGGAGTTCCTCCTCAGGTTAGCTTGCTCTGTTTCATTAGTTGCTTGAAAGAATAAAAATGAATAAATTCGCAATCACCATAATTCTGACCCTGCGGATCAAGTCCTTGTTAATCATAATGGCTGGCTTTGTGAACTTGATTAAGTTTGCATGGTAGTTTTGATGTTGCCTAAGCATGGAATTCAGTTATCCAGCTTCTGCTCTGAGAATAACCAGGATAAGTTAACAAAATGATTTTGCGAAGCAGATTTACCCGTGGCTAGAGAGCATATTCATGGCTTCTGTTTTAACTTCACCGAAGACTTCCATACTCCTTAGAATTATCTGTATTTATTCCTGATATCAGTATCTGTGGACATTTTCTGAATTATGACTAAACTTAAATATCATACTCTTTAGAATTATATGTTGGCAGGCCACAAAGCCAATGAAGGGCAAAATAATCTTAATTGCTTCACGACTTGTGTCCAGGTCTCAAGTGCGACTGCCACCTTTGCCATGACTTTCTCGTCATCCATGTCTGTTGTAGAATACTACCTTCTGAAACGTTTTCCTGTTCCTTATGGTAAGAGTGCTCACAACATTCATACAACTTCTCTTACAAGTTTAATCTGCCTGTTCTCTTCGCCTCAACAATCTAAAGACGTTATTTTCCAAAAGTATATTGGAATGTAGCTTGTAGACGTTCCAATGGACTTAAATATTTCAAATCTTATGGCAGCTGTTTACTTTGTCGTTGTTGCTGCATTTGCTGCGCTCATTGGGCAGCATATTGTGAGAAGGTTGATCATTGTGTTTGGAAGGGCTTCTCTTATCATCTTCATTCTAGCTTTTACTATATTTGTCAGTGCAATTTTACTAGGTGAGTTCTATTACTTATTATTTAGGGTCTGGAATTATGCTCTAAAATTCTTTTTGGAAATTATTATTATTATTTTGTAAATTTGTAAATCTTTGTTAAAGGAAACATCACTTACATAAAAAATATGTGTGCTTAAAATTTTAAAAAACTAAGCATAGGATTTATATGACCAACAATTTTTTTAAAAAATCATGTGACATAACAAATAAATATCAAAAGGAAATAAGGAATTTAATGTTGCTGTCAAGTATTGAATCCTTTGTTTTTCAGACGTAATTGCTTATCATTTGATGCAAATAGTGCATTTGCAATTGCCTCTTGGGAATTTCATAACATCATTATGAAAAGATGCACTTCTTTTTAAAATCTATAAACTTAATGGAATGAACTCCATTTTTCTCCACAAAGATGGATTTATAAGATGGAGAGCAGAAAGAATGAATAGAATAACAAGTATTAGAAAAACTAATAACAAAGAAAAAAAACTTAAAAAATGTTTAACTTTCTTTTCACCTATCCAAGACTAGGACTTGTATGACTTAATTTTTCATTTAACCTAAATCTTGAAAACTCCATTAAACTAAGTATGGTTATTGTCATTAAACTCTTTAACCTCCAAGCAACATAGAGTATTGTCGAGGGTGAAAAGTTTTCAAAAGTTATTTTCAGAATAACTCTATTCCTAGTATCTTGAAGGTTAATGAGTTCTCCATGTACAAGTTTTCACCTTTCATTGTAAATGAAAAACATCATCTTCTCGGAGTACATGTGTCTTGTCAACAATATCAATTCATTATTGCTCAGGATTATTCAAGATTATTGACTAGATTGACTTCAAAAACAATAACTAATACACACATACATTCTAAATACTTAATTTGTGAGATGATCAACTTCAAGGACATTGACTTGAGAAACCATTTTCTCCATGTCCTTTCATTCACTTTTATTTCTGCAACCTTGAACAAGTGCCCAATCTTATTGTAAATAAAGTATTTTTTATTAAACTTCTTGGCAATTCTTTTTCCTTTCATAATAAGCTTCTTCTTTTTATTTTTTTAATTATGAACTATCACCACCTGTTCCATAATAATTGCTTTAAAGGCATTATAAGAGTTGACTCTTCTTTTAGACAACTTATTGTCTGCTTTTATTCTCGATCTTAAATTGAAGTCTCCAACCCCTATTTCTTTGCACTTCTGTTTAAGATAGTTCTTGAAATCTTTTCAAGATAATGATAATCTTTCAATTACTGTAGACATTTGAAAAGATTCATGTAGTGACATACCTTTAACATGTATATCATACAAGATGAGTTAAAACTCTTAAACTTAGCTCATAATAGTAACTGAATCAACCATTTTGAAACCTATAAATTTACCGACTATGAATTTCTTTATGTTGGCATCTTTAGCCTTATACTTCTTCTCCAAAGTTTTTCACAATGCCTTTGCACTTTTAATTGAACTATGCATGTCATCTAATTCATTGTCTAATCCATTCAAGATGTTTTTTTTGCACGTGAAATTATTGTGATACTAAACATCCATAATTGTCATTGTAGTGGAATCATATTCATCATGCTTAACCTCAATTATGAATGTATGACCTTAAAAAAAACTCAATACATGTTTCATAAAATCAATTTCAACAATTCTTTGACCTTTATGAATTTATAAAATATTGTTCTTTACTTTCTTTGGTAGGTGGTTTTGGCATATCAAACATCATTGGAAAGATTCATCATCAAGAATACATGGGATTTGAAAATCTCTGCAAGCATGATGACTAGCAATTTCTTATGCTTTAAGTTTTTTTTGACATATTTAAATTCCCTTGTGTTGTAATTTATTTAACGAGGCTATGAAAAATGTTGCATGCTCCCTACCAACTCTTGGGCTTTAGCTAGAGGGATGTAGGAGTAAACACAAAAATTTTGTGTTCTTAAGAACTTATAGATACTTTTCATGTCATACTCGACCACTTTATCTATGAGAAATATTAGCTGTGATGAGATATATTGAAAGTATGCCATTTAATTTTGTTTAACAGTCACAATTCCTATCAATAAATGATGAGTTTATATTTTGAAATAGCATATATGACAAATTTTGTTTGCAAAGTGGCATAGTTAGAAAAAAAAAAAACAAGAAAAGAGAAAAGGGTGCATAATTTAGATAGTTACATCAGAAGAAGAAGTGCAACAAATAATAATATAATAATTTATGTTATTTTTAATAGCACACGACACTACCAAAGTTAGTTCAATATAATTCTTGTGCTATTTTAAAAGGTGAAATCTAATTTTTATGTTAATATAGAAAAACAAATAAATAAAAGGTTGTGTCTTTAAGAATAGTGCAACTCTTCTTGTCCGTGATCTTATTAGGGAATTTATTTATAAAGGATAAAGATTGCTCTATAGATGTTATAGTATTTTGACAAATATAATGGCCTAGAAAACGGTCATGAGTTTGGAGTAGAGAAATCTTGGATTTTGAAATAACTAATCTATTTTGTTATGCAGTATGAAAGAATATATGTAGATGCTTAAAATGTTGATCTATTGAGTGAGAAAAAATAAAAAAATCATTAATGTAAACAATACTGAATTTTGAATGTGTATGGAAGATGTCATTTATAATGCGTTGGAATTCAGAAAGTGTATTTTTAAGTCCAAAAGGCATAACAATCTATTTATATTGGCAAAAAAGAACTGTGAATGTGGTTTTGTATCGATCTTTAGGGTTAATCTGAATTTGTCAAAATCTGAATTTCATATCAAATTTGAAAAGTATAAATGCAGAATGTAATTTTTGTAATAAATCTTTTTTGTTTGAGATTGAATATCTAATCTATTTTAAAGCAGAATTTAAGAGTTTGTAGTTGATCATAACCCTTAGTGTGCCTCTTTCAATTTGAAAGTTTTTATTTACATAGAAGGCTACACACAACCATGATAATCTAAATTTTTGAATAAGACATTTAGACTCGAGATCGTGGATTTCAAGTCCACAATGTTGTTTAAGATCAACATTCATTTGAATAGGTCTTGGTTTAGTATGTATATGTTTTTCTGAAAAAGTATCTTCATAGGAAGATCAACAACATGTTGTTTTCTTTTCCAGAAGGCATTGGGTAAGTATGAACAAAGTTGATATTCAATCTTACTTTGGAAATCATTGATTTTCTTTTATAAAACAGGGTTTTGTATTTGTTTGTTGATATGACAAAAGAAAACAGGGTTTTGTAAATCATGTAAATGGAATTTTTTTCATGAATCAATGCATTAATATAATAGGTATTTATAAAGCATGCTTTAAGTAGATTTAAATTTCTAGTCTTAAATTTTGCTAAGAATGGAAAAACAAGTTAAATGCTATTTATTTTAGAGGTGATACAATCATGATGTGCTTTATATAGAGTGATTATGTTGATGAATGGGGTGCCAAAAATAATGGTATAATTAATATCTTTTATAATGACAAAGAATGTTTTCACAGAAATGCCGCTATTGAAAATATAGGCTTACATTTTGCCTGCAATATCCAATTTTGAATTGATAGTAGCAGAGAGTTTTTCAGAGATAGTTTGTAATTTTTTTTTGAAACTATGTAGTTTAAATATACACATGTGTCAAATAAGACAATAATATGTAGTTTGAAATTGTCTGAAAAGACTAATGTAATTTTAATCAAATATTTTTTGAAGGATATTTAGGTTAAGACATTCAAGAAATCATCTAAAATATGCTCAATGTTTGTATATGTACGAGATAATGCATGGGTTTCAATGATTTGGTCTTCTGGTTCAGATTTAGTTTTTTCAAACATTGAGAAATACATTCAAGAAATAATATTCTAGATGATTTCTTGAATGTATTAACTCAAATATCCTCCAAAAAATATTTGATTAAAATTACATTAGTTTTTTTAGACGATTTCAAACTAAACACTATTATCTTATTTAACACAGGTGCATATTTAAACTACATTAAAGAAGGCGTAGTTCCAAAAAGATTTTTACAAACTACCGCTGAAAAACTTTCTGCTGCTAACAATTCAAGATTAAATATTGCAGGCAAAACGCAAGCCTTTGTTTTCAATAATGGCATTTTCTTTAAAACATTCTTTATCGATACAAAAGATATTAATTATACCATCATTCTTGGCACCTCATTCATTGACATAATCACTTCATATAAAGCACATCATGATTGTATTACCTTCAAAATCAATAGCATCAAACTTATTTTTCCATTCTTAAAAAAATCTAAGACTAGAAATTTAAATCTACTTAAAACATGCTCTATACATACCTATTAAATTAATGCATTGATTTATGGAAAGCAATTCTATTTACACAATCATGTTTTCTTTTGTTGTATCGATAAACAATTACAAAATCCTGTTTTATAAAAGAAAATCAATGATTTCCAAAGTAAGATTGAACAATAACTTTGTTCAGACTTACCCAATGTTTTCTGGAAAAGAAAACAACATGTTGATCTTCTTTATGAAGATACTTTTTTAGAAAAACATATACCTACTAAAGCAAGACTTATTTAAATGAATGGTGATCTCGAACAATATTGTAGACTTAAAATCCACAATCTTGAGTCTAAAGGTCAGATTGATTGGCAAACAAGATGGGTTGAACGAATTGATTGATATTCATTAAGAAATATTAAATTATTGGTTTTCGAATGGGAACGCTGGATTGATTGACAACCAAGATGGGTTAATGAGATTGGTTAACATTCTTTAAAGAATACTGGATTAGTGGCTTCAAAACGGAAATGTCGGATTGATTGGTAACCATGATGGGTTCACCGGATTAATTGGTATACATTAATGAATATCGGGTTATTAATTTCCAAATTGAAAGGCCGAATTGATTGTTAGCCAAGATAAGTTGATCGAATTGACTGGTATTCAGTAAGTAATACTTGATTATTGGTTTCCAAATAGGAATGTTGAATTAAATGGCAACCATGATGGGTTGACTAGATTGATTGGTATTTGTTGAGGAATATCAATTTACTGGCTTCCTTCCAAATAAAAAGGCTGAATTGATTATCAACCAAGATGGGTTGTCAAATAAAAAAGCTGAATTGATTATCAACCAAGATGGGTTGACTGAATTGGTTGGTAATTAACCATTGGCTTTCGAATAGGAATGTCAACTTGATTGACAGTCAAGATAGATTGATCGGGTTGACTAATATTCTTTAAGAAATACCAAAATATTAGCTTTCGAATGGGAATTTCAAATTAATTAGCAACCAAGATGGGTTAGCTAGATTGTTTAAGGAAACCAAATTATTGATTTTCAAATGTAAATATTGAATTGATTGGTAACTAAGATGGATATGCTGAAGCAATAAACATTTAAAAGAGAGTATTGTAATACTAGTTTTATTATGAAAATGGTATCATGAGTTTATTTAAGGTTGGATAATTCCATGTAAAAAGAAATTTGGATTATTATAAAGAATGGATTAAATATTATCTAGAAGAAAAGTTATTATTTTCTAGAAGAAAAGTTATTATTTTCTTTCAGTGTTACATAATATATTAACTTAGTAAATATTATTGATTTTGTTACAAGTAACTTACAAGCTCGCTAAGAGTAATTATTAATTGTTGTTTTTGTGTAGACTAGGAAATTATGAATTATTAGTTGTAATATCAAACTTCTCGATTGTAATTTTAGATATTCTATTTTAACCTGAATTAGACCTCCAAATTGAATCTTCACTCAATTTAAGTTTTTAATTTATTCCATTAAATCATTTAGAAGTTTAATTAAGCCTTTGAATTTAATTAATTATTTTAATTTTGGTCAAATAAGCTTTCAAACTTAATTTTCCTTAAATGAATTCCTTAATTAAGTCAATTAAACTCATTAAAAATTTAATCAAGTTCTTGAATTTATTTAACTTTTTCAATTTGATCCAAATCGATTTTCAAACTTAATTTAGCTTTGATTAAATCCTTAATTAAATCAATTAAACACATTAAAAGTTTAATTAAACCCTTGAACTTAATTAATTTTTTTAATGTTAGCCAAATTGACTTTCAAAACTTAATTTTACTTTCATTAAAACCTTAATTAAATTAATTGAACCCATTTAAATTTTTATTAAAACTTTAAATTTAATTAATTCCTTCAAATTTGGTCAAATTGACTTTCAAACTTAATTTTGCTTCAATTAAATCCTTAATTAAGTCAATTAAACTCATTAAAAGTTTAATTAAGCCATTAAATTTAATTAACTCTTCAAATTTTGGCTAAATTGACTTTCAAGCTTAATTTTTATTTCGATTAAACCCTTAATTAAATCAATTGGCCCATCTAAAGCCCAAGTAAGTCCATAACTTAATTATTTTTCTAGTTTGTGAGGATTTGCAATATCTTTTTTGAATTTGATCTCAAATTCTTATTTTTTTTCTTCAATTAGACCCTTTATTGATGCAAATAAGTTCTCAACCATTTCTATTTGATTCAATCTAGTCATCTAACTTTCAATTTATGCATTTTTAGCCTATTTCATCAACAATATTTTAATCTGATTATTTTTTTAGTGTTTTAATATGTTACATCTCGAAAGCTCACTTATTTATGTCCTGAAAATATTTTTGAATTTTAAATTTATGATTTTTTTAATTTTTAAATATTTCAAAAAAATATATTTTTTACATAAAATATATTTTGGAAACCCAAAATTGGGTTATGAAAATAACTATGTAGTTTGTAGAAGAAGAAAAATAAAAATGTTATAATAATAAAAAAAAAAAATTTATAATATTTTGCAAAAGTGCCCCTTGCCACTTCTATCATTGATGTTACTAGTTTGTAGAAGAAAAAAAATAAAAATGTTATAATAATAATAAAAAAAAACTTTATAATATTTTGCAAAACTGCCCCTTGCCACTTCTATCATTGATGTTAATAATTTCAAGAAGGCTAAGTGGTGGGGAATCACTTTCAACGGATGGTGACTACTAATGATGTCGTCACGTCTTGCTAATGAGTGGGAACACAAGTGGAAAAGTCTTCATCAACGGTTGTATTTTGTCCCTTTCAATACCTGAAACTACGTTATCCCCAATTGTATCTTTCGCAATAATAAATAAATAAATAAATAAACCTTCAAACAATTATACAGTATATTAATTTATAGTTAGAATTCTTTTATGTCAGAAAACACAATATAAAAGTCTACATATTTATTTATTTTTATTAAAAATAAGATTTTTTTTATAATTATTTTTTAAATCTTAAAAACTCTTATGACAGAATATTGTTGGATTTTTTTATTTCGTTCAATTTTTATATCATTTAAAATGATCTTCATATTTTTTACATCAGAAGACTTTATAAAAACCATAATATCCTTATACTTTTAATTTTATTAGTTTTTTTATTAATAATAGAGTGTTTTATAGATATACAATTCCAGCATTATTTATCAGCAGGGTTATATTTGATTTAGTAATTTTTGACAAAGCATACCATTTTTTAATTTGGGATTGAGATACCAAGGTTTGGATTTTAAATTTAGGGTTTGAAATTTTAGCTTTGGATTTGTAATTTAATATGGAAAGAGCGTTTTCTAAAAAATAAAAATAGCTAGTCTCAACTATATTTATTAATATTAATTCTTTAGAAAACATCACCACAACAATATTTTTTTTAAAAAAAGTTAAATAATATGGAGATTTTTCTATAGTTCTAAATACGGATTATTATGAGTTATGATAATAAAATTATTTTTTTACTTTGCACAACAATATTTTTTTAAAAAAAAGTTAAATAATATGGAGATTTTACTATAGTTCTAAATACAGATTATTATGGGTTATGATAATAAAATTATTTTTTTACTTTTTAGAGACTTAAATTTAAGTTTTTGGTTTAGGCGTGTTTAAGTTTTTTCACTAGGCTCAATAATCATTAAAAAATTGTTTGGAGGTGTATATATATTTTTTAATTTTTTTATACAATAAAATTATTTTTTTATCCCAAGAGTCAACAAAATTTAGAGAAGTTGACCAGCAAGATAAAACTAATTATAAAACCAAATTCTCAATTAACTTATTATTTATATAAAAAATTAACAAAAAAATAAATAAATTTATCAGATTCATGAACCATGTCAATCAGCCAAACCTGTAAACGAATTCATAAACTTTTTAAAGTTTAATAATATGATTTTTTTAAAACATTATTTTTTTCTAATTATGTGAGGAAAAAGATAAATGTTTACAAAATCAAGTTTAATTAATATATATATTACCAAACTTGTAAATCGAGGTAATTTGAGTTATACTTAATTTTTAATCAATTTTAAATTAAAATATTAAATAAATAAAAAAATTTTAAAAATACATTATAAATTATTATTGTAATTCAGGGTATGATAGGTACAAGCGAAGAATAATTTTTTTATATCCTTTAATTTTTCTGTTAAAAATAATAATATTACATGTATAGATATTTTTATTTTTTAATTAAAATTTAAATTATGCCTTAACCCAATATATATATATATAAAGAATAATTAAAAAAAATTGAGAGGATCATAATAATTTTGCCCTGTACAGTCTTGTCTTGTCTCCCATAAACGTGTAGTTGTCTTGAATCTTGTGTCAGCTAAGTTTCTCTTGAGAAAAAAGAAAACATTTTGATTACCTTTCCAGCCTTCAATTGTACTCTCCAAAATCTTCTCTGCAAATTTTGGTAGTGTTTTTCTTCTCTTTTTTTTTTTTCTCACTGTTTCATACTGCCTCGCATTGCTAAGACACACAGAAGCAGAGAGGTTCTTGTTTGATGGCTTTTCTTGGAGCCAGATTTTTATCTTTGAGACCATCAGCAATACTTTTCTTCATTTTCATGTTAGCTTCTGTGTTTATTTCTGCTGAAAGAAGCATAAAACATGAAGTGTCTAGATTGAGTGAAGCAGAAGAACTCGAGCCTAATTACCTTGTGAAAATCATTAGTTTCTTATGGCAGTCTGATGAATCTGGTTATCAACATGTTTGGCCGGTAACTCAAAAACTTGATTTTGTTTCTATCAAATACAGTGATTGGTTTTTGATGTATTATCTTGCATGAAGAATCTCTGTTGGCATATATAACAACTCTATCCATCATTTTCTTTTCTCATGCAGGAACTAAGTTTTAGTTGGCAAGCTGTTATTGGTACTATAATTGGATTCTTTGGAGCAGCATTTGGAAGTGTAGGTGGTGTTGGTGGTGGCGGCATTTTCGTTCCCATGCTGATCCTGATTATTGGGTTTGATCCAAAATCAGCAACAGCTATATCAAAATGTAATGTCTAAAGTTTCTTTTGATAGGACCTCTCTGTATCTCACTGAAATCTTTAATTGGGAAATGCACAATGATATACATTCGATTCCTTTTGAACCTTTGATTTTGTTGGTCTAAGCTGGATTCATCTATTGCCTGAGGCAGTTGGCTTGGATTCAGACTCAAAACGCTGTTTTTTTTTTTTTTTTATGGGAACAAGAAGCTAGTTGCTGATTGCAACGGAAGGTGCTGAGAGTGAGTGTAATCAATTATATCTTAGACTGCGTTTACTTTTTTCAGGTATAATCATGGGAGCAGCAG
Organism: Populus euphratica; assembly: GCF_000495115.2. Lineage (NCBI taxonomy): Eukaryota > Viridiplantae > Streptophyta > Magnoliopsida > Malpighiales > Salicaceae > Populus > Populus euphratica. The sequence goes on from NW_011499870.1 coordinate 1,543,275, forward strand.
TCTCAACGGTTTACCATAACCTTCGACTAAGGCATCCAACACTTGATTTGCCTGTGATTGACTATGATCTGGTGCTCCTTATTCAGCCAATGCTCATGCTGGGGATTAGCATAGGTGTCACTTTCAATGTGATATTTCCTGATTGGGTGATCACAGTTGCCCTAATAATTCTGTGCATAGGTAATGTTAGTTGCATTGAAGTTCTGATTACCATAATTTCCTCTTTTACTAACACCCTTGATTGCTTGTGGTGGTTTTCAGGGACATCAGTGAAGGCATTTTTCAAGGGTCTTGATATATGGAAAATAGAAACCTTATTGAAAGAGGTAGTGTGTATGCTTTTTTTGCTTGTTGTTATGATCTGGAGCATTTATAGTATGGACACCCTGGAAATTCTATATACCAATGGTTTTATGCCTCATAATTAACCTTATATATCAGCCACAAATAACAAAAATTAACCAATTTTATACTTTTTACTCTCACTTGATTTTGATTTCAGGATGCTGCTAAGCTTTTCGAGTCAACTGGTGAGATAGTCTGCAGTTTGATTTCAAGTCTTGCGAATCTATTTAAAGCAATTCTAGCTCACTGTCCATTCCTCTGAAGTTAACATGTGTGAACTGTTATGTTGTAGCAGGTGGTAGTGAGGAAGTTGAATACAAACCTCTTCCAGATGGACAAGGCAACAATCCTCCAAAGGCTAGCAAGGTATTGAAGGTTGGTTTACCGTGGAAAATGAGCCAGGACATTATTGTTTTGTGATTAACATAGGTGAATAATTAATGCAGGTTACCATACTTCAGAATATTTATTGGAAGGAACTTGGACTTCTTGTTTTTGTTTGGGTGTCATACCTTGCTGTTCAGATTGCCAAGGTTTTATTTCCTTTCTTGTCCAAAATCATTGTATCATACCATATTTCTCTTTATAATAAACTAAAAGTTGTCATCTCCTTGGCAACAGAACTATACAGCCACATGTTCAACAACTTTCTGGGTATTAAACTTGTTGCAGGTATACATGTTCTGTTGGTGCAAATCATCTTGATTTCTGATTTTATTTCATATCCGGTTTGAAGGATGCTTTCCATGTTTTAACAGATTCCAGTTTCCATCGGAGTCTTTCTTTACGAGGCCATCGGTCTGTACAAGGGAAGACGGAGAATTTCATCCAAGGGGGATGAAATCATGGATTGGCAAGTGCACCGCTTGCTCATGTTTTCTGCCTGTGGTGTGGTGGCTGGAATAGTGGGTGGCCTGCTTGGAATAGGTGGAGGATTTATCATGGGTCCATTGTTTTTGGAAATGGGAATCCCTCCTCAGGTTTGTGCACATTTCTTTATTTCTAACAGAACATCCTTGCAAATGTAACTACGTAGCGACATATATATATATATATATATATATATATATATATCAACGTTGGACCATTAGCCCTAGCACCTAACTACGCAATCCTTGCCCAGGTAACGAGTGGCACAGCCACCTTCGGGATGTTGTTCTCTTCATCAATGTCTGTAGTAGAATATTATCTCTTGGATCGTTTTCCTGTACCTTATGGTGAGTTAGTGTCCCCCTGCACCTACAATTCATCAAAAATATCCATGTTCTTCTCACAAGTCATAGAATGCTGAGCACTCAAATATACTCTATGCAATTGGCATTGCAGCTCTCTACTTTATTGCTGTGGCCATCATTGCTGCCTTTATTGGTCAAAATATCATCACAAAACTTATCACTCTATCTGGAAGGGCATCCCTCATCATCTTTGTGCTAGCCTTCACAATATTTATCAGTGCCATAGCACTAGGTAAGATTCAGTAAATTTATAATTTGAGGCTGTTAGGAGCTGCCTTCTCCTCTTTTCAGCATGGTAAAGTAATTTTCAGATCCTGAAGACCCTTTTTTACTTCAATTTGGTAGGTGGGGTTGGCATAACAAGAACGATTGGAATGATGGAGCGGCATGAATATATGGGTTTTGAGAACCTTTGCAAGTACACAGCAGCATAGTGTGCTATGATTTCAAGAGCCATAGAACAGTTAATTAATTGAAGGTGACATAGAACAAATGGATAAAGTTGATTAAAGCAAGCGTAAAGAGTTTCAGTTTTCTTTTGAAATAATTAATGGGATGGTAGATGCTTTGAACGTAAGTTTCCCACAAATGGAGCTTTCCTTGATAAAATCATTTAGCATGTAGGCCCATTTTGCAGCTGGAAAGCTTATGTCTCTTTTCAATTTCATTTTCGATTGATGGTGTCGAATTCGCATTCCCCACAAATACAAATTAGAATAATTAACTAATGCTCTAAAAAGCGTATTAAAAAGCGTCTAAAAAACGTGGAAAAAGTATTGCAAGGTTCCTTACAAATACAAATTAGAATAATTAATTAATATTCTAAAAAGCTTCCTTTTTTCTCATATTTTTTTGTTTTTTGGGTTTTATATGTTTTTTTTCCTCCAATATTGTTTTTTTTAAAATATCTTTGTCAATTTTTTTTTTTAATATTGAATTGGTTAAAAATTCAGTTATGCAGTTTTTTTAAAAAAATGTATAGATTACTACAATATTTCCCTACATGTCAAAAAAATGTATAGATTATTACAATATTTCCCTACATAGTTTTTTTTATGAATTTTTTTTCTAAAATATTTCTGTCAATTTTTTTTTTAAATCAAGTTGGTTAAGAATTTTGATTTATAATTTTTTTTTAAATACTAGAGATTGTTACAATGTTTCTCTATATGGTTTTTGTTTTGCTATAATGTTTACCAATATTTTTTTAAAATTATATTTGTCATTTTTTTTAATATTGAGATCATCGAAAATTCAGTTTTAACTTTTTTTACATTTTTTTTTCATTTTTTTCTTTGTTTTTAGAATTTTTTTTTTAATTTTTTTAATATGGAGCATTTTTTTGCTTTGTTTTTAGATTTTTTTTATATTTTTTTTAATATAGAGCTGGTTGAGAATTTAGTTTTGTAGTTTTTTTCTTTAAAACACTGTGGATTGCTATAGTGTTTCTTCACATAGTATTTTTATGATTTTTTTTTTTAGAATTATTTTTGTCATTTTTTTTTTCATATTGAGCTAGTTGAGAATTTAACTTCATAGTTTTTTTCTTTAAAACATCATGAATTGCTACAATGTTTTTCCATATGATTTTTTTTAAATTGTTTTTATTAATTTTATTATTTTTAATATTAAACTGGTTGAGAATTAAAAATATAGATTTTCTCATAAAATACTATAAATTATGTAGATTTTCTCATAAAATACTGTAAATTGCTATAGTGTTTCCTTGCATAGTTTTCTATCTTTTTTTTTTATTTTATTTTTTCATATTGAGCTGATTAAGAATTTAGCTTCCTAGTTTCTTTCTTTAAAACATTATAGATTGCTACAGTGTTTTCTCACATGATTTTTTTTATGATTTTTTTATGATTTTTGTTTTTTAAATATTAAGCTGATTAAGTGATTTTTTTTATTCATTTTGTTTTTTAAATATTAAGCTGATTAAGAAATTAGCTTTGTAATTATTTTTTCTTAAAAATATTATGAATTACAACAATTTTTCTCTATATATATATATTTATTATTTTTTCTATAAACCCACGATAATGCACAAGTATGCCACAAGCTCATGGCATCATACGAGCATGACATGTAGTACTAGTATATTTTGTGTTGTCTCGAGATATTTTTTAATTTATTTTTATTTAATTATATAAAAATTAAATAAATATTTATAATAAAGACAATAAATGTATTTATTTTTTGTCAAAATTATCTTTTCATATTCATGTAATGTTTTTTGTTTTTAAAATAACATGTTTTTTTTATTATCATCATATTTTATTGAAAAATAATAATAATTAAAACAAGTATTCATAAAAAATCTAATGGCTTTAATTAGAGAGAAAACAAATGTATATTTTTAATTAAAGACTTTATTTCTTTGTTCATGTATATCTCCTTTTCTTTCTATGAAAAGATTTTTTTTTATTGGAAGCAATGTTTTTAAAAAAAGTTATAATGATTGTGAGAACAAATTTTAATTAAAAAAATATTAAAAAAATTAATCCATCATTTTTATTTACATATATGAATAAATCTGAGAATTAAAATTTTGAAAAAAAAATAAAAATAAAAATAAAATAAATATTCTATTTTTATTGAGAATTTACTATATATATATATATATATATATATATTGAGTTAATATAATTATTCATAAAGTAATTGTTAATATTACCATAAAAAGCTATAAGCTTCTTGAAAAATATGTTATAATTGAATCATTGTTTAAATGTCATTTTAATATATTTATTTTAATATAATTTTATATTAAAACTAAAAATTAAAAAAAAAATATTAAGAGTTATTTAACAAATTAACCAAGTGCATTCGATGAGATTGTAGGTAGAGTTAATAACCAAGTGCATTCGATGAGATTGTAGGTATGGCTTAGAAGAAAAATGCATGGACGCATATGGGCTTGGAAAGCCATGTATGGGCACCTATATATATATATATATATATGGGCAAACAATATATCATTCACTTGAGCAAACAACGCGTCGCCTTTTGGTTCAAATATCAACCACCTTTAATTATTAGGAAGTTAGGGTCTGAGAGTTTTAGATTTCAAAAACTCAAATCTCAACTTGTTTTAACCTAAAAACACCCTATAAATCTCTATAAAAAAAGTTTTTCTAGCTTAAAACACTATTTAATTCATTCAAAAACCATAAATCAAATCGAAATAAAATAAAATGCTTGAGTTTTGATATATCTTTTTGGTATGTTTGTGTTGACCTTTGGGTCACATATTTTATATTTTATGTATTTTGATGACAATAATTGAATGAAATTAGACTAATAATATACTTAGTTGAGAATAAGTTTAAATAGATTTATATGAAGATCATCAACAAGTATGGAGAATTAAACGAAGAAATCAATTAACAAATCCAAGATGCAAAGCAAATAAAAACTTAGTTCTTAAGGATTTATTTTAGTGCAAAATTATATAAATCTTTATATCTAACTTAATAGCATAAATTAAATTGAATTCACACACTTCACATTGCATGTATTATATGATGTATTTAGTTGGTTCAAGATTTATCAAGCTAAAAAAATGTTAAAATTAGATTTTAAGTTAAACTAGTCAACCGCTTAGTCATACCAAGTGAACCGGTTAACCTCTTATTCATTAGGAATGAACACTTGACAATATGTATAAACTAGTTGACTAATAAAAGATAAATTAGCTTGACCAATCTGAACCAATTGATCAATTCATTTGTCAGAGAAACAATAACGGCTATAAAAGCATCTAATTTTTGCTATATATATAGCTTGTCTAATTGTAGAGTTAAATACTGAAATTGAATATATCTCATACAAGCTATTTTAAGAGCAAAAACAACTTCAAATCATCAAATCTTAAATCATATTCATATCTGTGCAATAAAACCTTCATATTTTTATAAAAAAGTATAAATTCTCGTAGTCATTATACTTAAAAAAATTCATATGTTATTGAGTGGGCTATAGAGATATAAGCTTTAATTGTATTGTTTACTCTTTTAGAGAGTTTTATTATATTTCAAACAAATTATAATCCTTCAAAAGTTGTAAAAAATTATTGGTCATTGGTGAGGTACATCACCAAGGTGAAAAATATTGAAGAAGATATTTCTTTAAGTGGTAAAAAGGGCTTGGAGAGGATTCATTAAAGACATTGTAATCTTTGTCTTTGATTAGTAAAGAATACAATACTTAAGACTGATTCGGTGCTTGAAGTGTGAATATAGGCTTGTCAAACAACGTTAAAAAACTGAGTTTGCAATTTCTATCCTCGTATTTTTTATTTTAGCCACTTTAATTATATTATTAGTTAATTGTGTTAACTATGTTTAATTGAGTTAATTTTTAATAATTGTTATTATTAGTGAAACAATTAATTCACCCTTTTTAAATGTTATTGTTGTCTTAATCCTAAAACAACGATTGATATCAGAGTTTAGTTTTCATTTATATAAGTTTGCTTAAATTTTGAATAAAATGACAACCACTAATTTTAATGTTCAAAATGAAAGATCATCAACCTCTAGGCTATCTTTCTTTGATAATAATGACTATACTTATTGGAAAGCTAAGATGATTATATATCTTCAATCTATTGATTATGATTTATAGCTATCTATTGAAAATGAACCTCATATGCCTACTAAGATTGAAAATGATATAACAGCTCTTAAATCTAAAAGTGAGTATAATGATGGTGATAAAAAAATTGTTATTTATGGATGCTAAAGCCATTAATACTTTGTATTGTGGATTGATTAAAGGTGAATTTAATAGGATCACATCATATAAGAATACTAGAGATATATGGCATCCATTAAAGATAACATATAAAAGAAAACATCAAGTAAATGAATAAAAAATTGACATGCTAGTGCATCAATATGAATTATTTAAAATGCTTTCAAATAAATTCATAACTAGTATGTTTACTAGAATGATAACTATCACTAATAATTTAGATGTTTTTGGTAGGATTTATACTAATTTCAATATCATGAGAAAAATTCTTAGGCTCTAGCCAAAGACTTGGAAAGCAAAGGTGATAGTAATCCGAGAAGCTAAGAACCTCACCAAACTTTTATTATAAGAACTCATTAGATCACTTATAACTAATAAAATCACCATAGAGAAGCAAGAACTGTAAGAGAAACCAAAGAAGAATTTGGCATTCAAAATCATACACCATGTTGATAGTGATGATAATGAAGAAGAAGTGGAGGAGGATATTTCACTTATCATAAGACAATTCTAAAATTTTCTAAGAAAAAAGCAAGGGAACAAAAAGTTCTCAACATTTAAGAAGAATGGAAAGAAGAAGAAATCTAGTAAGGAAGAAGTTAGATGTTACAAATGTAACAAGACAAGACATATAAAGGTTGATTGTCTTCTCCTTTAAAATATAAAAAAGAACCATCATAAAAAAACAAGTAATGAAAGTAACATGAAGTGATGACTCAAACTCTAGCTTAAGTGATGATGAAGAGCATATTGCCAAATATGTTTCATGGCAATTAAAAGTGATAATGAGGTAATCTCTTTCATATGATGAATCTTATCTTTCTTATAATGAATTGTATAGTGTATTGGAGATATTGTATGATAAATACAAGTTAGGTTTCAAGTATAGTTTATTAAAAAAAACCATGCATGTTTATGTATTAAGAAAGATACTTTAGAAAAGAAAGCATGTATTATGATTAATGATTACGATAAGATGAACCAGCATGAAGAAGAAATCAAGGCTTTAAAAGAAAAGATTAATAAGTTAAACATTACATTATTTAAATTCACTCAAGGTTCTAAGATCTTAAGAACCATACATACTAGTCAAGATGTGTTTTCAACAACTAAGGTTTAGGCTATAAACCTAAAAAGAATAAAAAAAATATTTTAAAAATTACTTCATTAAAAACAAACAATCATATGACCCAAACCAATAATGTAATTATTTTAGAAGAATTGGTCATTTTTTAATCTTCTATGAAGTGTGAGCACGACCCAACTCATGTCTTTGTACCAGCATCTATTCTAGTTAAATAGGTAAAAGAGTATCATAATTTGTTAATTTGTCGCGACCCAACTCATGTCTTTGTACCAACATCTAGTTAAATAGATAAAAGAGTATCATAATTTGTTAATTTGTCTAGGTCAATTGGTAGTAGATTAAACATGTCATTGGATTCTAATAAATATTTTTTAATATCTTTCTGATGATGAGGCCCATTGTAAATATACCAAACCATATATACTTAATATATTTGGAAGCATCCTACTCACGGATCTCAGCATGAACCATGTCACTGATTTGTCTTATGCTTTTGGTGAACTTTGACATGATTCCTATATATAGCTAAGGCTTTGCCATGTTTGCATATACATTTATGAATTGTATATATTAAGAGTGTCTAACAAGTTGAGAGATGTTTCTTACTTTTATAGGTATAACAATATGACAAGTTTTGCATTACATTTGAAATGTTAAGAATAAATTTAGTATCACTCTATGGTTTTTTGACACGGTTATAGTTTTAGGATCATCTTTATATGAGTTGTCCTCAACTTTTAGTTAAGCTAAATCCGATAGTTCAAGATATGGGGATTACACTACCACTCCTATTAGGATACAAACAATGAGTTGTTTAAATTTTTTATATGCAACTAAATTGTCTTAACTCTCACAATATTAAACATGATCAAATTTTGTTATTTGTAGTGTTAGGTGGTGTGAGATTAAGGTGTTTTAAGATAATCTCACACATGTGTTGTTGTTTTATCAAAATGAGCTAGATAGTCAACAACCTTTCCAAGTATGAGTTACATCATTTTTGTCATAATTCAAATCAACATTTACCTGTTACTAACATGTATAATTTGAACACTTATGTTATAGGTAATTTGGACTCTATTCGAGGTAGCTAAACTTGTTGTTGCTCCCATAGTTTGTACTAACAACATCGACATTTGGATAACAACGGAACATTACATAAAATATATAAAATGTAGTTTTCATACAATTCACCCTAGGAGGGTGTTTGAGAGTGTGATAGCGGTTGTTTTTCAAAATGTTTTTCATTTAGAAATGCATTAAAATAATATTTTTTTTATTTTAAAAAAATCATTTTTGATATTAGTACATCAAAACAATCTGAAAATATAATTTAAGATAAAAAAATTAAAATTTTATGGAACATGATTTGCACTATGTTCCTAAACAATGCTTAAATATAGAGAAAATTATTGTTAAAAGTTGCTTGAAAAGGGTTTGGAGTTTGGATTTAAGATTAATTGAATTTTTAAGATTAGGGTTTGGAGTATGCAATTTAAGGTTAGTGCTTGATTTTTGATATTTTAATTACAATTTGAATTAGTTGGGTTTTTGTTTTTTTTGATTAAAGGTTTAGGGTTATGGGTTTTGGATTAGGATTAGTTTTGTGATTAATGATTTAAGTTTAGGTTTTGGAATTTAGATTAAGGTTAGACTTAGTATGCAATTGTTAAAAAACTTGCATAGAGTTTGGGTTTGAGATTGGGATTGGGATTAGCAAGTGTTAGAATTAGGTTAGTTTTTTATCATTTACATATTATAGATAAGTTTAGTTGTTGCGTGTTGGTGTAGTTTAGACATTAATTAGAGTTAAAAGTAAGTTAGAATTTTAACATATAGTTCGAGTTTTGTTAGGGTTTCCATTTAGAGGTAACTTGGAGTTTTGAAAAATATTGCAGTTCCCAAACAAAAATCATCTGCCAAATGTCATATTTCTCAATCACAACTTTTTTACATGTCATGTTTGGAAACAGTATATTATTTCACCAATACTATACTTTTTTTATCGAGTTATATGGCCAAATTTTTTGCTTTTTGTACTAATAAGCGAAAATACCCATAATTCATAGCAGCAAAGTAGCAGCAGGTACACGAAGATTAGTTATTTATGGTTCAAATGATTTCAAAAAAATCCCCTTTCCTCACGAGCCAGCCACCAACTCTAAACCAGAATTTGAGATGTGGCTTGGATCAAGCCAAGCTAACAAGCCATGGTTTTAAACATTAATTAAAAAAAAAATCAAAGGACTTTTCAATAACTTCCAACTCGTCATGTTCGTTTGGTCCCATTTGTAAGTGACGGGGTAAAGATTTCCGAAGTGGCTGCTTCCTGGATGACTACCATGATCCATCGGCACCAGCAGTTGGATTCTCAAATGCCTTGAATCCCCAGAACGTCTTCAATGCGTAAGGCTGTGAAATTGTTACACCTTCTTCAGTAATCTTAGCTATCTGCAGTTGGGAAATTGTGAACCGTCAGATGTCAAATTGGACAACAATTATCTGGTATTAGAACTAAAGAAACACGTCCAACAACATTGCTTCATGTAATTATCCTTTAGATGCATTTTTTTTCCTTTAACTCATGGTAGAAAATCAAGACCCTGAGCACAAACAACAATAGAAAGAGGCACGATGCTGAGCTGGTCCTCAACCATCCAGTTTAAGACCCTGTTAAGTATACTTTTGGGAGTCCCAAAGCAGCTTGCCACAGTTACCAAATTGAAGCTCATTTACTAGAAACAAGTCTGCCTAAGGTGTGCAACTGCACAGATGCTCAGCACATCCTAGTAGACACTACTTGTACAGTATCCCCTTGAGAAAATCTCTATTCACTAAAAATCATTATAAAATGCTGTTGCCAAAAACAATTAAGATTATTACAAGTTTCAACAACATAAAATGATACATTCATCTTTTTCACCCCATCAATAAGCTTGTTTACTCTGATTTTTATCAGCAAGGATTTGTGGAAAAGTACAGAGAATTTTAAACCACAAAAACATATCACCATACAAGATGATAGGATTCCAACAACGATGTTGTTACCTAAATTTTGAAGTGCAGCGACAATTCAACATGAACAAAAAGAAAAACCAAATTGAACTAAAAGAGCATAAAACAATGATATATGCACCTAAGAGAATCAACTCAACTCAGTAGCACCTTAATGCTAACCATTTTGTATCAAGCATTAACCTTTTTTTCACCATGTAGGCACCCACATGGCAGCAATTCCAGTAAATTAACTTGAAATTCTATTACTTTTCTAGAATCTCATTCCATAACACATTAAACTCGTATAGTTGTAAGGAAAACAGAGCAGAACCTGAAACTTGTTGACAGCAGACCTATCACGATACAGAAGAACTCGCATACATTTCTCCAGTAGTGTAACACCTTCTTCAAAGGTCAAGTTCTCATGCCACTCAGAACGAAGTATTGGCTGAGCCATGTGATTTCCAAATCCAGTTGCTACATGATTCTCCTCAAAGTTTACTCCTATCATAGTGACCTGCAACACTCATAAACACAAATGACCCATACACATAAAATGCACACAGCTTTTCACTCCTCTTATTTGGAGGTTTAAAAACAGAAAACAGCTTATGTAACTGATGCTCACCATGCCAAGAAATTTTTGTCCTTTTTTCACACCACCAAGAAGAAGTGTATTCCAAAGCGGGTCAAACTTGTTACGCCTATTATACATAACTCGTGTCAAATAGCTGTGAATCTCTTTAGGCCCCAAAGAGTTTCCATCATCCCACATATTGTCATTCAAGCTGCAGATAATTAGACAGTGCAAACCAACAATTTAAATAACATAATACAAAAAACAACAGCAATACAAGCAAAAACTATTTATCTACTTTTCTCTCAGCAGCAAACCCCTAAAACTTACACTTGCTCATCAAGATAACGCATAATCTCCTGAAAATCACTTATTTCTCCACTAGCACCAATAAGAGAATGCTTCCCAACAGGCTTAATTCTCTCCACACTCTTGTATCGCAGCGTGGACCCATAAGAACCTATCAATTATCAATGCCACAAAATATATCAACAACAAGAATTATTATAGTACTTCTAGCAATTCTTTCTAAAGGGTTCGGTTATTAGGTACAAATAAGCGCAAAAATCACACTTCCCCCCTTTAAGTTATTAACCCTGAGCACCTCCACAGTAAACCATTAAAAAAAATCACATAGATAATAACTAGATAATGAGTATCAGAGAAACTAACCTCCCATATCAGCAGCCATTAAAATCCCATCTTTATATTTCAAAGCAACAACAGATGACCCAGTCACGTATGGATACCTACATATGTACGGCAACAAATTTAAAACCCTAAAAAAGTCTCCAGTTTTACAATAAAACTTCCAAATAAACACTGAGATAAAGAGAGAGATAAGAAGGGCGGCATACTGGGTTCTTTGAATGCCAGGTCCAGAGCTCAAAAGGCTGTTCTGTTTGGTTTCAGAACTAGACCCCATTGTTTAAACTCTGTTTGAAAAAAATCAACAAAAACAACAACGAAAAGGGGTTATTAGCAAAAACCCATTACAAATTTGAAAGAGTGACTGAATTTCAGTAAGAAAGACTTACACTTCGGTGTCGATCGAGAGATAAGGGGGAGCAAGTAAGGGTCTGTGATCTGTTTGGTGAAAGAAAATACTAAGCTTTTCTTTTACAAGACTTTAATTTTCGCACAAGAAAAAGAAAATCTCACTCTTTCTCTCTTTTTTTTTTTCAAGAATTAATAAATTCGAAGAATTCGGATTTCGATACTCTCCCTGGCGGGCCAAGTAGCTTAGTTCAAAGGCTTGAAAGTTTGGGCTTTTTTGGGCTCATGGCCTTTCTATAAAATTTAAACAAGGTTTGAATTACGTTTTAGTGTTTGTTTTTATGGAGAGAGAAAAAAAGTGTTCCTTTTAATTGTTTCTGTATGTTTACGAAATAAATTTTATAATTATTTTGTAACTCATAGGCACAATTCAAAGCATTTTTTATGCATTAATTTTCCTTTAAATATTCTATACATAATATTTATTTAGATAAATGAAAATGCAATTTCAAAAAAATTATTAAATAATCAATTTAACCTAATTATTTTGTTAACAAAACACTGATATTATGTAAAGTGATCAATTCAATATAAAAATTTAAATTCAATATAAAAATTTAAATTAATAGTAAATTTTTTATATATAATTTAAATAATTCTTTATCAATAATATTTATTTTTTTCAAGGATATTGTTTGATAAAATATGATGTATACTGGTATTATAAAATTATTTGCACACATTCAATTGAGTTTTCTTTTACTAAGTTATTCTAAGTTATCCAAAGCTACAAAATAAAATAAAAAAATTTCTTTTTTTTTTTAATTTTTAAGGTCCGTTTTTTATTTAAGTTTCTAAAATCAATCACATGTTATTTCATTATCAAAATCTTGACATGTGATCCATGAGCCGCCCCAAATCCAAACCATGAATAAAGAAACATGATTATTGTCTCCTGTGAAATCTACATGTTGGTGTTGGCTTGCACATCTTTTTGATGTCCTTGCCTAGTTCCTGTTCATTGAGAGAGATTGTGCTTTTAGTTGGGGATTTGCTACATGGATGGTTTCCATCCAGATTTTGGGTTTGTTGTTGGACTGAAAATTGATAAATCAATGCTAAATATGATAATTTGCAAGTAAGAAATGATAATTAGAAAACAAATTCTTAAAGATAGGGATAAAAACTCTTAGTAATGTAATTTAAATTTTGGTTAAAATAAAATGATAAAAATCATTTCATGAATTATTATTATTTTAAAGTAAGTTAAAATGCATATAAAAAAAATGAAGTAATCTCCATAAGCTGAAGATCTCTTTTACCATATTATGTTGTGATCAATAATATTAGATGAAGATAAAAGTATTCCTCTCATATCATATAAAATAAATTATAGCAGAGAAAGTCAATTGTGCTAGAATATTCGTGGTAACAATTATGTATATGTATAGTTTTATTTTGATGTGTTTGTTTATAATGAAATAAATGAATGCAGATATGTTTATTGTATGTGCTATTTATTGTTGATTTTACAAATATATTCTTTTGACACCCTAATAATGATACCAAATATTTATTTGCTTAGTTTTTGTATTAGGTAAATTTTTGTATAAGTTAATTAATAATGTGATATAGATACAATATAATTATAGCAAAGTGTTGTAAACATCTTTTGTAAAATGGATATGATATAATGATAGAGTTGCGTTATAAATAAAAATATAAAATGATTTTGATTAAAAATAAAAAAAATATTATTTTATTTTTCATGTTCAAGACAATTAATAAAATAATATTTGCATAAAAGGTGTGAGGCGTTACATGTTACCCCATCTTTGTTACTTGTCATTTGGTTTCGATTAGAATTACCAAATAAGCTAATTGTTTCTTTTTAGTTTAGCTTCTTTTAAATTTAGATGATATTGGGTGTTTTCATTTTCTATTGGTAAGATAATTGTTTGTATTTGAAAAGCATTGTTTAGTTGAGAGGCTTTATTACTTGTCATTTGGTTTCTATTAGAATTACCAAATAAGTTAATTACTTCCTTTTAGTTTGGCTTCTTTTAAATTTAGATGATATTGGATGTTTTCTTTTCCTTTTTATGTCATTCATTTTCTATTGTAAAGATGGTTATTTGTATTTAAGAGGCATATTTTTTTTGCCTGAGAAATTAGGTGTCATTGGTGTTGCGTGCTGTATAAACTTTTCCTTTGTTATCATTTTTTATCAAGGTGACATAACTAGCTTCTAGCTTTATATGTTATTCCCTTCCTCTTATGTGTTGTTTGTGCCATTTTTTTCAGAAATTATGTTGGTCCTTCTTCAGCTTAGTTACCTTACTAATTACCTGAACATTTTATTTGTTTTTTTAGGCTTCAAAGTTATTTTCTAGGCTGGTTTGTTATTCATTTTATTGGTGTTGATTTTGTGATTTTCACAAGGGTTTGGAGCTCTTATTATCGTAGAATATATCCCTTCCATGTTTATTATAACAAAAGCTAAATAGTGGGGGGAAATCACTATAGATTAAGAGATCTTTTACTATGGATTGTAATAGTAATTTCACTTTAAATTTCTCATTTTCTACGAGTGAATAAACATTTATTTGACTTTCTTTTTCTTTCCTGGGTGCTTACACCATTAAGGAGACACATATTACGCTTCCTGGTGGTCAAATCTAATCATTTACCGTCTAACTGAATGCGCAATTGTGCCCTCTTTTATATTGTGTGGCGCATGTAGACAGATAATGGTTGGATTGTGGAGCGGTAATCGATTATTTGTGTTTTTTCTTTCTTTTATCTTTCCTGACAACTAAAATGCATAATTATCCTCTTTATTTGTTGTTTGTCAAATCAAACATGTTTGTTATACCTAAACACCTTGAGCTTGGCAACCATGTCAGACCCAAGATGCTTGGGTTTGGTATGGTTGTCACGGCCAAGACATTTGGGTCTAGTAACCCTATACAAGTGTAGTGTGAACCAAGAAATACTTCATTGTAGACTTGCACAATGAATTTTCTAAGCTCTGAAAGCTTGAGATGATGCTAATATTGTCTTTTTACAGAAAATTAAATTATCATTTTACCCTTCGATTGAAAAAATTAAAGCCCTGATTAGGGGTATTTCAGTATTTTTTCTGGGTTCATTTGTCATTAGATGTTTAAGTAGGGGTATGGTAGTTTTTTCACATTTATTTGCATAGTAAAAATATTATTCTACCCCTAAAATTAACAAAATTAAGACATGTTGCTCAGGGGGTGTCTTGACATTTCATAAATTATTAAATAGTTAAAATATATCTTTAGCCTTAAAAAGGATTAAAAAAAAGCTTTACATGTATGAGTATTTTTTTTTCTTTCACGTTGTTTTTTGTAATTTTCTATAATTATTGGAGATACTTTGTTATTTTTTATTATTTTATTATTTTTAAAATCAAAGATTTGTGTCAGACTAAACTAATATTCAATTTAGTTCCTGTTTTTTATTTTGTCATTGTTATTGATGTCAATCAAAAGAATTATGGAATTTCTTTAGCAACATGCTTTGATTAACTGATTTTCCATTAAAACTAGTCAAGATAATTTAAGGGTTGATGTTTTGTTTGGATGTTCATGAAAATTAAAAAAAAAATAGTGAATGCTTTAGGAATAATTTTTATTGGTGATGTGTGCCACTTGGAGATGAGCTTTTGTTGGTGTCATCTGTTATGCATACTTTTCTGTTATGATGTTCAAGTCATGTATGCAATTCTAAACCCACCAACTAGTTTTATAGATTTGTTCGCTGTAGAGTTTTTACTTCAGTTAAGCAACATGGTTTGATAGCAAAGAGGATAGCAACTAATCTCATTGATCCTCTTAACCCTATCATGCCAAGACATTACTTCATGTTCATATACTCTGCATATGTTCTCTTTATAGAAAAGTGTTCAAGAATTCTCACAGGTTTGACAAGATCAATGTATCTTTTACCAAATCTATACAACTAATTTCTTTTTATCCAGATATTTTTGAGAGGCTTGAAGTTATTCAACCGCTTGAGCAAGCATTGGTTCATGTCCAAACATTAAAATCCCAACTAATTTGAAATTGATAAAATAAAAGCCAACTCCTTCGGCAACAAAATGAAGATGGATAAATGTCTTATCTCTTCTTTTTTTGTTGAGAAAAAGTGTCATTTATTTCATATTAGTTGCATTCATTCTTTATTGTATTTATGATACTGCCAAAAAAAGTGCCTTATAAAGACAACATTGGCTTTCTAAGAGCTATAAGGGTCATGACAATTACCTTTTTTATTATGCAGGGCAACTGATTTCTTCTTCTTCTTGTTTTTTTTTTTTATTAAGATGGATGTTGGGGCCAGCTTGTGTGCACCTTAACTAATTCTACAGGCCCTGAAATTAATGATCATGTAAACCCTTAATAGTTCTGAGGTTTCTAAGACTTGAATTAGTAACCTGTATGGAACAAACACAGAGCTTGATCAATTGAGCTACACCCCGACAACTGATTTCTTGACAATATGCAAGTTGAATCGATTATGGGGCGATTGCATCTCTCCTTACCTTTGCATTAAAAGCGTGGAGAGCCTTTTTGCATTTCCATATGTTCAAGCATGACGCTTTTGCTTGGAACTTTATAAAATTGTTCTTTTGATGTATTCCAACAACATGAAATCATGCTCTTTCTATTTTGGCTCGCATTTCTCTACAGCCTTATACCATGCACTTTAGCTATTAAACCTTGTTTTAGTCATTTGATGATGTCAAGCTCAAGCTCAAGCTCGTGGTGTAGCACGAACAATCTTACTAGTGATTTATAAGTCTTATTATAATGTATCAACTCTTGACATATGCCTTGAAATTATGAATATACATATATTATTTCTTCACTAAAAAAACTTTAGAATTATTAAAGAGCTTTACTATTTATTTGTATCGTGTCCCCACCCCCTCCCACCCAATTCAGCCTCTCATTTTTTTACATTCCTCGCCCTCTATCTATTTCAATTTTATCTTTAGATTTTTTTATAATAATTATTTAGGTTATTTTTGAATTGGTTAAAAATAATATCGAGATAAATTTTATATAGTTTAATTTTAAATTTAAGTTAAATATTTATATCAATTTCATCTTTTATTTCTTAATTTCATTCCCAAACTTTATTTTACCAATTATTTAGTTTATCTTCGGACTTGACAAGTTGATTAGGTCACATGAAGACAACTCCCATATAATTTAATTTTAAATTTGAAAATAAAAAGCTGAGTTGAGAGGTTTTTTATATCAATTTCATTTCTTTTTCTTTATTTCATCCATGGACTTTTTTTACTAGTTAGATGGAATGTCTTTGGACTGGATAAATCAATTGGGTTATTTTAAAACAATTCTTACACAATTTAATTTTAAATTTAGACTAAATAAAAAGTTAGATAAAAAATTTCAAAAATTGACATGTTAGGTTAATTTAATAAAAATAAAAAATAATTATTTATAATCTAAATATTTTTTTATATTTAATTTTTTTATTTGATCAGCAACACAACACACACGTATATATGACACACAATTTTATTTTATGAGTTTTGTAAAATTCTTTTTACATATATGTATTTAATTTCTCAATTAAGAAGCTGCATTTTAACTTCAATTTGAATTAACCACCTCCATTCTTTCCCTTGTGTTTAAACGAGTGATAATTAGAGGCTTTTTTTTTTTTCAAGTGTCATATTTAAATTCCATTATCTTAATCACATAAATATTTTACACTTTGATTTTGATACAGTCGAGTTTTGAAATAAAAAAGAGAGATGGTGTTCTACTTCAAAGCCAGACCAGAGGCAGGAGATTACACTATTTTTATGGGTCTCGACAAGTACGAGAACGAGGAGCTTATCAAATATGGTTTCCCTGAAGACATCTGGTACTTTCTTTTTTCTTATCAACTTCTTGCTAATCCAATTCAAAGTTTCAATCTTTTCCATCTGGGTCTTTGATTTATTGATTAATTTAGTCAGATATTAATTGCAATTTAATTAGTTTTGTTGTTTTATAAGGTCAAGATTCTCTCTATATGCGATATTTTCCCATTGATCTTATAATAATCAAAGCAGAGAGTGAAAAGTGTTATAATTTCTAATTGGGTAGGGAGTAATTCAACAAGGTAGAGTGATGGTTTCTCTATCAAATCAAAAAATTAATGCTTAGAATTTGAACTTTGAAGAGCCCATGTTATTGAAAAGGGTAAAGAAGGAAAGGGGAGTTTGTAATTTGTATCTGGATTGGGTTTTGTTTGCAATGAGGGGTCTGACGTTTCCAGAAGTCATCAGGGTTTTTCTTGATGGTTTTTTTTTTTTTTTTTTAGGTTTCACGTGGACAAAATGTCTTCTGCCCATGTGTATGTAAGGCTGCATAAAGGTCAGACCATTGATGATATAAGTGAAGGTGTGCTTGAGGATTGTGTGCAGCTTGTTAAAGCAAATTCGATTCAAGGAAAAGTTTCTGAATCTTCCTTTCATTTTACTTAGCTCAGTTTCTCCCTTGTCGCTATGGATTTATACTTCATGGTTTTAATAGCAAGCTCAATGCTTGTTTCGTAATATAAAGTTACAACCATTCCCTTGATTAAAGTATTCTTTTTTGTTTTGAACATGGATGCATAGTTACAATGAGTTAGTTGTTCGAAACTGTTTCTCTTTCACACTGCAGGCAACAAGGTGAACAACATTGATGTTGTTTACACTCCTTGGGCCAATTTGAAGAAAACTGCTTCCATGGATGTTGGTCAAGTTGGCTTCCACAATTCAAAGATGGTGACATCCTTTGTTTGGTAGTTTGTGTTTACAACTTACTGGAACAATAATGAGCTATTACATAAATTAATCATTTCTCTCTGGTTTTGACTCTTTATCTAGGTTCGAACTGTGAGAGTGGAGAAGCGGCTAAATGAGGTAGTTAATAGATTGAACAAAACAAAGGTAGAAAGAAAACCTGATTTGAAAGGTAAATCTTTGATCTCAGCCTATCATTTTAGTTTATTACAAAACCTGCGGGCCATAAAAAGAAGGCAGGGAACTTCATAATTCTCTTCTCTTCTTATCTGTGCACAAAACCAAATGTAGGGAGTGGTTTAGCTTTTCCAGATGTAATGTTGTCAGTTTTTGCTTATTTTAGTTCTATAAATTCTTTTGATTGGCCCTGATGATTCCAACGGTTACTTATTACCATGTATCATTGCAGCTGAGAGAGAAACAGTCAATGCAGCAGAAAGAGCAGAGAGAAAGCTTCTTCTGAGAGATAAAGTGAGTTTTATCCATTCTCATGTGTCCAATTCTAAGTCTTAAGGTCAAGTGATGTAGAGCTGTAACATGGAACATGATATCCTTGTGCACTTATCATGAAGAGCTTATGATGGCACCAAATTTGTTTCAGATGGACAGATATGAATTATACCTGAAAAAAATAGATCTATTTGGAACCTCTTATAGTCCTTTTCACTCTAACTTTGAAAATAGGATTCCTTTCCTTCTCCATGGCCTCCTCCTCCCTTATCTCACCCTTCTCTTCCTCTTGTTGGAAATGAATTTGTTGGGGAGATCAGCTGACCTTGTTGCTCCTTAGTCTCCATAAGGTTCAGAGTCTTCTTGGGTACTCAAGTGGCTTTCTTTTAGAGGCAGTGGTTTATCATTTAAAGTTATGTAACCAAGGATTGCATTTGAATTCTGGGTTTTGCAATTTGAGTTTAGGCGTAGTTGGTCAATTGTTAAACCATGTTAAGTGCTCTTCCATTGAATTTCCTTTGGGAAGAACACATTCCTTTTGCTTTCTGCACGCACCACAAGAACAGTTATCAGATCTTTTGATGTTTTGCTTTCAGTGACAATGTGATTGAAATTATAAACCTCCAGTGTAGTTTATCTAAAACATCCAAGAAGTATCATTTATGCTTCCATTGATCTCAAACATTGTGCAAACAAATAGAATCTTCTCCCAGCATTACTTGCAACCTGTTATGTTTTTAGGGCATTAATGTTGGGAACGCTGGAAGCATCAAATTCAGAAAATTATAGCTTTATCACCTTCATAGTCACTAGTATTGGTTGCAACTTGTTTTGTTTTGTGGGAATTAATGTTTGAACGTTGTAAGTTTTAAATTGCAGATTGTTTGGCTATATCACCATTTTAAATGCCCCTAGGATTTATATCTCCTTCTAGCATTTAAATGTGTGGCAAAAAGTCTACTGGTTGCTCTTTTAGCTATTTATTGACTTTCTTATTGTTGTAAAAAGGACACGATCATACTGTGATTGGATGAAATATTAGACAGTAACAGCATGGTCTATTATTTTTTTTATTATGTTTCTGTGTTGCTGGTATCTAAAAAATCTAGTCATTGAGTTGATCTCTTGATATTAAGATAATGTATTCCAGTTGCATATTGGTACAATGCATCTACTTGGTTTGATATCATTGATCTCTCGATATTAAGAGATGAACTCACATTTCCCATTTTCAACAATTTTGGCTATTGAGTTGCATTGTGTTGCACATTCATGTTCTTGGATGGTTGTGTTGTGCCCGTTCAATTCCTAGTCCTCAGTTTCAAGTTGTGCTGTGCATCTGATCTTCTCATTGCTTCAAATATTCTTAGACATTCCATAAGTCAGTGATTCTCCAGTTTAGCATTTTCCCTCTTGTTTCACAAGGTTTGGTTTCAGTTATTTGTGATCAATAATTTCTATCTGTTCTGGGAGTGTGATCTTCTTTTGATTATTTTGTGCATATAGAAAGAAAGGAATGCTTGAATCCTTGAAAACAGTTCTATCCACCCACTGTCGCGGGATTGGATTTTTTTTTTTTTCCTAGTCTCCTTTCACTGTGATGCTTCCCCAGGTTATGGAGGAGTCTCTCTGTCTGATATTCAACGGGGAGAAGAGGGCCTTATTTATTAGGTGCCTCTTTCTGTGCTTTCAAAGTTTAGGATGACTCATTCTCTGTTTACTGCTGCTTCTTTTTCTTCTTTTTCAATGTAGTTAAAGTATTAATTCTTCCATGATATTAATTCTTCAATATCAATGAAGTAGCAAAATTTGAAAGTGTGACTCCAGCTCTTCTACCATTTGAGATATGATACTTTGGTTGGAGCCAATCTTTCCCCCCTTTTTTTTATTTAATTATAAAGTGCGTAAAAATCTCAAATTTGTCTTTGCAGAAACGACGAGAGGAAATGGAAAGGCTTGAAAAGGAGAGACAGACAGAGATAAGGAGCTACAAGGGTTTGATGGTGGCTGAAAAAATGACATCCAATAAACAAATAGCATCTGAAAACAAGTCCTTGCAGGAGCTGGAAGACGACTTTATGTAAAGCAATGGTATTCAGGGGTTCTGCTGAACCTGCTGCTCCTTGAAGATGCGGGTTTGTTATTCAATTTGTGACTTCAAGCATTATATGAATAAACTTAGAAAATTTCGAAAGGTACATGTAATGCCAGGCGAAGGGGGAGGAGATCATTGGGTTGGGGAGTTACTTGTCTGCTGTAAGTTATACTCTGGTGACAGTGACAATGACAAACATGGTCAAAATTGAATTGTGATTAATGTGTGATAGACATCGTTTATCATAGACGATAGTTTATCAATCTTGCTATTTAGTTTCTGCAACAAGGTTTATTGAAGCTTGTTTGGTCACGCACATTTGCAATTGCTAATATGAAAATTTGGTTTTAGTCCTGAACCTTTATAGTTTCAGTGTTCTGATTTTTAGGATTGCTTGATCAAATTTCATGTCAATCATCTCTTCAAGGATTCATAAATGACCTACTGGGCTTCACAATCGTAATCACCTGATTTGGTGGCAAATACCTTCTACAGGTGGTTCCCTTCTCATGTTTGATTTGTTCGTTTCCAAAATATATTTTTTAAAAATATTATTTTAATATATAATCACACTCCAACGTCAAAAAATATAATATAATATTTTTGTGTCAATTATTTTTACAATTGTTGCACTAAATTAAAAATAAATTATAATATTCTCAATTAGATCTACCCAATCTATTTTAAAAGAAAAAAAAATGTAATAGCCGTTATCAAATTGGAAAAAAATAGGATTCCATAGTAATATTTCATGTTTTCTTGTACTTCTTAGATTCTCATATTAATCAAACTAAAATATGTTTCTCAAAAATAAAATCTCAATTTTAAGTTTTTTCCTCTCTAATAATTAAAAAAAAGGCTAAATTTTTTAACCAAATATTCCTCTCAAAATCACTTTTTGAAAATCTCATATATAAATTTAGATATATTTGGCATTGCATGTTTAAAAAAAAAATTAATTTTTTTTTAATTTAAATTAATATATATTTTTATATTTTTAAATTATTTTAATATATTAATTTTAAAAATAATTTTTAAAAACTAGAAAATATTATTAATATATTTTTTTAAATAAAAAATATTTTAAAAAATAATTACAATCATACTCCTATAAACACTCTGTAGAATTCACATCGATAAATTCTAATATCCCAATAATTGAAATTTTAGGAAAGTAATTCTGGGAACTTTTTATTTTCTTTTTTAAAGCAACATTATTCTTTTTTCTTGCAGTTTCTGAATTTCTCTTCTCTTATCTAAAAATTAGTAACAAAATAAAACAATAATATTTTTTTAAAAATATTTTTTTTTGTAAATATATTAAAACAATATATTTTTTTATTAATTTATTAAAACAATTCAAAAACATTAAACAAAATTAATTCAAAAAAATTAAAAGCTTTTAAAACTGTTGAAACGTGGTTCAAGCACCCCCCGGACTCCATACAATGGAGCAACGGCAGACAAGCTAAACCCTCTCTCTTTGCAGTCCCCTCTACAAAAACGCGCTCAATATCACCAAAACCCTAACAACAAAAACTCACTCCTTTTCTCTCTACCTTCACTTTCACAACAATGGCAACTCCTTCTTTGGACGAAGAAACAGCCAAGGAAGTCCTTAGACAGGTAGTGTCCACATCAATTCTCTTAATTTCATAGAAACATTAAAAACATACATACTTTATTTATTTATTTTTTCAGGTTGAGTATTACTTCAGTGACAGCAACATCCCTCGTGATAATTTTTTGAGAAACATAATCGAGTCCAGTGAAGATGGCTGTATCCTTGATCTCTTCAATATAAATCCTGGGTTTTTATTATTTTCGGGTTTGGCTTTGTTTTTGTGTTATGTTGTCGTTGGGCTTGACATTAGATAATAGTGGTGAGTTTGGCTTTGATTTGTTCGTTTAAGAAGATGAAAGGTCACTTGAAGTTAATGGACGTGAAGCCTGAAGAAATCCCAGAAGTTACTGTTCAGGCTGTGGCAGAAACGTTGAGAAAATCCACTTCTCTTAAAGTTTCTGAAGATGGTTAGTTATTTTTCTTTTCTGGGTGCTTTTCTTTTTTATGTTTGGATGCTTAGAAAGTGCGTTCTTAAACAAGATTTTGAACTTTTTTCAGCTCATACTAATTTAGAGCTTTATGTTTGGATAATTAGGAAGTGTTTGCTTAAAGAAAATTCTGAACCTTTGGTAGCTAATGCTGATGAAGCGCTAAATGTTTTGCTCAATTAAGTGGAGTTTAGGTTTAGTGGATATGAATTAAGAATCTGTGTTTTGTCTGTTCTGTTTTCATGGTGAGTGGTTTGCAGGGAAGAAAGTAGGCAGGATTGCTGGGATATTGAAGCCAGATGAGGCTATAGAACAACTAGATGTAAGAACAATTGCTGCGTCTCCATTAAAATATAATGTGAAGCGAGAAGAGCTGGAGTTGTTTTTTGGTCAACATGCGAAGGTAACTTGGTGGTTCTATTTGTTTTGCTTGTGAATGTTCTGCTTTTTTAGTTTCCAATCTTGCTATGTGAGTAGTGAGTTGTTGGAAATATTTGGCATATTTTTTTTGGAGAATGAGCATGTTACTTGTTTCAGGTTACAAGTGTAAGGATGCCTCGTCATGTCGGTGACAAAAGGGTATTTTGTGGTACTGCTTTGATTGAGTTCTCATTGGAGGAAGAGGCCGAAAAGATTTTAAAGCAAAACTTGGTTTTTGAAGGTGCAGAGCTAGAATTAAAACCAAAGTAAGCTAATGCACATAGACAAACACCAAGCACTACAACATTTAGGTGTGGTATCTATCCTCTATTCTTTTTGTAGAAATATAAAATGGACTAAAACTTTCTTGTGTGAATATGATGCTCAAAGACACATTTAAGAAAATTGTGGTTATATATCTTTTGTTACATAAGTAAAGCATTTTAAACTGAATAGCTGTGTCGATGTGAAAATATACAATAGTGATATTCTTATTTGTCTGCATGTTTCGCTGTTCTTACTTATTGTAGAGGTGAAAGATGAGCTGTGGCTTTGACCCTGATCAATAAAGTTATCAACATTGTATACATAAATCGCTATTAATGTTTCAGAAATTGCTAGCTCTGTGATTTGATTTGTAAAACAGTTAATTTCAGGAGTTACATATGACAGTTAAAATTGTGGGAGCAAACAGGTTGGAAATTATGGTATAACAAGTTTTTTTTGCAATATTTGGAAAGGTACAAGAACTTTGGAGGTATAGAACGCCCGTTTGCCTCTGATCTATCTTGAGCCTCTATATTTTAATCAGTTTAACCCCACAAAAATACTGAATGATATTGTTCATGTACAGTATAGAACTTAAATTAAAAGAACTTTCTGGTCCATATTTCATGCTCCTAATATACTCCTTTTCCAACTCAGGAGAGAATTTGATACAGAAAGAGTGCAAGAAGAGGAATTTGAAAATTCCCATCCCTCAACAGGCTCCAATAATAAGAATAGTTCGAATGGAGAGGCAAAGTAAGTAATTTTACTGTTCCTGTGTATTCCAATGGGACTATGGAGTTCTCTCTTAATGTTTTTTTACTGTTCCTGTGTATTCCTATGGGACTATGGAGTTCTCTCTTAATGTTTGTTGATATGTTCTCACCTTGTTGATGG
This sequence comes from Populus euphratica, assembly GCF_000495115.2. Classification (NCBI taxonomy): domain Eukaryota; kingdom Viridiplantae; phylum Streptophyta; class Magnoliopsida; order Malpighiales; family Salicaceae; genus Populus; species Populus euphratica. Next base: position 1,568,292 of record NW_011499870.1, read on the forward strand.
CAGCTATCCAAAGGGCTTGATTATTGCATTTGCTTTAAAGAATAAATTAGCTGGAGGTTCCGCAGAACAAAATGGTACTCAGGAACCTGCCAATGATGATGCAAATTCCTGTGATGGAGGATCGAATTCATCAGAGAATATGACCAAAGAAAATGAACAGAAGGTGCCAGAAAACATCAAGACTGATGAAGAAAACAATGGAGAAGAGGTTGATGGGGACAATGGCTCTGAAAGTACAGTAATAAAAACTGAAGAGGAGAAATCATCTGAAGATCCCAATGAAAAGGAGGAAGTGAAGGAGAAACCTAACCCAGCTGCCTCGAAGGATGACAAAAATGTTGTTTTGCGTGAAGATCTGAAGGCTGTCTTTGAAAGATTCGGCATTGTGAAGGTACTAAGATTCTCTTTCTCTCGCTGTTCTTGTTTTCTTTTTCTTTGAATGAGTCTTATGCCTATTTTAATTGCTGAATATGGTATTCCTTTAAGATTATATATAAGTCCGACACTTTTTTCATTAATCTCTCTTGTATATCTTGCATGCCTTCTGTTTCCATTTTCAATCATTGTCAAGTCTTTTGTGCTTTGTGTTATTCTGACCCCTTTTTTCATGTGTGTATCACTTTGGTCAAGTATGTTGATTTCAAGATGGGAGATGAATCAGGATACATTCGATTTGAAGAAGCAGAAGCAGCTCAGAAAGCTCGAGCAGCTGCAGTACTAGCTAAAGAAGAGGGTCTGGTTGTGAAGAATTTCATTGCCACTTTAGAACCTGTGACTGGTGAGCATCAAATTTGACTTCTCTTTGGGAGAGTGTTGATTGGGAGTGTTATTTTAAGATGGACACTTTCAATACTTGTGTTAAGAAGGTTTCAAAATTGATGCCTTTAAGAAACTGTTTGTCCTGTGAATAGGTGCTAGGCTGCTAGCTAGCGTGAAACCCTTTCCTATACTCGGTTCACATTTGCTTCTGGTGTTTGACATCCAAGGATGATAAAATGTATTAATTGTGGTGGGAAAATAGAAGGATCAAAGATTTAGGAAATATGGATCAATTAAACACTTATGTTTTTCTTTGCTTGTGATTCTTACTAGTGTTGTCAAGAGGTGCTCTCCTAGGCTTTCCAGGTGAGGCCACATCACCTTTATTAGCCTCAAGTGATGAATCTCAATGAGGTGCTGCCTAGGTGAGCGCCTTGTGAGTGGGTGCCAGGCTTTAAAGCAAGCGCCTGATTGAAATACTTTTTTTCATGTTGGATTTTTCATTTTTTCTAAAACTAATTTATGTAATGATCTATTTGTCCATTTTTTAATTTACCACAAGCAACAACTTAGGGGTATCTTTGTAAAAAACAAAGATTAGAGTAAAAAAAGAATTAAAAAATCATTAGAGTGGGAGACATACAGTCAAGGAAGGACACTTGAAGAGAAACACCATCCACACTTTGTGTTGAACAAAGTCAAAGAACAACACAATTACAGAACAAGAAAGCATGGATGAAAATGATTTTGAAAATTAATAAATAATGATGATGATATTTAAGTTTGCTTTTTAATCTATTTGGCTACTTACTACTTTAAATTGTCTTATTTTGTTTTAAGGGTGAAAAATATAACTTTATACGATTATGTTATGGTATTTTATATTTTCTTTTGATTTTGTAATGATCTAATCGTAAATGGGAAGATATATGTTTTAGATTTATATAATATAATATTATTCATATATTTTTCTTGATCTATAGAATATCTTCTTGATTCATTTGGGGTGAACTCCTCGGGCATTTTAGTAATAATAGTAAGATTTTGTCAAGTTTTCTTAATCTCTAGGCTTGGTGCCTTTTGCTTTTGACAACACTGATTCTTACAGCATTGAATGATTATTTTTTAGTTATGTTCCAGTCTTTTATTTTCTTCAAGGTTGATCAATCTAGTAGTAATGATAATGAAATTACATGAACAAAACTTGCTGCATATACATCTTTATTTGTTGACTGATCTTATTTACTGCCATTAAATGTGGAAGGAAAATTATCAAGGGTTTCTTATTACAATTCAGCTTGGTTTCTTATATTTTCAGTGGTCTCGATTTGTACTTTCTTTAGTAGATGCCTGTCATAAATTTGTATTTTCCTTGTTAATTGTTGGGTTTTATGTTGTTTTAATCTTGTATTATGTAAAGTGGCAATGAGAGAGCTGGTGTTGTTATTTGTAATCTCAGGTGAGGCAGAAAAGGAATACTGGAACCAATTCCGTGGACACAAAGAAAGGCGTTTTGAAAATAAGGGCAACCGAGGAAGGTCAGTATTACTGTGGTTTTTACTTTCCACTTTCATTTGGATGATAAACTACCTGGAATAGCCCATATAAAAATGGTTCTTCCCTCCAAAATCAGGTGTGGTTTATGAGTGGGGGAATATGGTTCCTCACTTCAATGGGTATAAAGTTGGTTCACTTATAATTCATATTTCTCCCCTTTCAAAGTTTTATTCATGCTTTTCAGGGGTGGGAGATACCACAAGGGTGGTGGCAAGCATCCCCGCTCTAGAGAGAACGATTCTGGGAGACCAAATAAAGCTCAGAAAGTTGGAGCATCATGAGAGGCAACCATGCCTATAACAAGTTTTGTGACAGTTTTGTACGACACCTTGATAGTTATTATATGATGAAAGCCTGTGCTTCCTGATCTCCCTGTGTCTTTTTTGCTTTGATGAAGATACAATAAGGTGTTTTTATTTGTATTTTTGGTTAACTCTTGAAATATTATATAGTTGGAAATGATCCAGGAAATGAATTAAGAGTTTGATGGTTGATCTCTACTTCTGCAGCCATTTTCATTTTAGTTTGAGGGTTGAAACACAAGTAGTCTTCGTATTCCCGCACTGTATTTTTCCGATTAACTTGTGATCAAGCATTGCTTATTACTTGGTGTTCCTTGTTCTAGTACTTTTCGTGTTTTTGCAGTCATAATTGCTCGTAATTGATGAATGCATAGAAAAAATTAGATCCGAGTCGTTGTGTCCCCTGTTGGAGAAGCTGACATGTTTGCTGATCATCTTGCAAAACAAAAGGTATCTAGATGTTTTAGTTTGCTACTAGCCTTCGGTGCCCGTGTGCTTCGTCACGAGGCTTAACATTTTATTTTTTTGTAAAAAATAATTTTCAAGTGTTAAAATAGAGTAAAAACAGATAAAAAAATTATAATTTTTTGTTTTTAAAATACTATATTAATTTTAAATTAATTAAAACAAAAAAGTTCAAGAATCTCATGAAGATTGTTTAGTTGTTTGTTAACTTAACTGGTCAATTATATTTAACCGGGTCAACCTAACTTAGGATATTTTATTAAGCTTGGGATATAATTTATATTTTATTAGGATATTTTATTAAGCTTGGGATTTAAATTATATGATTAAAATAATTTGATAAAAAAAATATAAAAATTTCTTTAAAAAAATTATATTAATTTTTTAAATTTGTAATTTGAGTTATTAGATTTGAAATATATAATTTAAAAAAAATATAAAATCTAATTTTTAATTAATTAAAATAAAAAATCAAATAGAGCCTTCTGAGATCACTTTATCAAGTTAATTATATTTAACTGGTAAACTTCTAATCTTATTTAAAATAAAATCTAGTTACAAATAGATCTCGAGTATATATATCGGGCTATATTTAATAACTAACGGTACAAGGTTTTGGGAATATAAGATTTTTTGTAGGAATTGTTTGGTAATAACCAGTGATGTACTCCTTCTGAATACTTGAATTGTTTTTTTCCACTCACATTTCAAGAGGGAATCATCCCTCAAAATTTTGGTCAAAACACAATCGAACTCTTTAGCAAAAATTCAACATACACGGTTCACATTTTCACGGGTCATATATTTTTTTCAATAAAAATAAGTGTGTGTGTATATATATATATATTCAACATGTTTTTATAGAAAATAAAAAATTTATGAATATAAATAATTCTAGATAAATCCACCTTATAGCCGATGTGGGCACTTGCCCACATTGCCCAAAAAAATCAAATAATATATCATGTTAAAATCAATAACATGTTTTGACAAATAAAAGAATTAGAAAAAAATTAAAATAGATGTATTTTGAGAATAAAAAAATAACTCTATGAAGTTATAATAGAAATGAGAAATAAAAGTTAAGAAAGAATCACATGAAAAGGTGTTGGTGTAAATCTTGATTAGAAATTAATAATGTTATTGTTAAATTATAGTAAGTCTGTAAATAAAAAAAATAAAAAAAAAGGAAAAATAAATATATTTTGAAAAAAAAATTATTATGAGAATTTAGTAAAATAACCAATATAATTTTAGCAATGATTGAATGAGAAAATTTGAATTTTGATATATTGCTAATTGAATGAGAAAATTTGAATTTTGATATAAAATCACTTAATAATTCATTTTATGATATCAAATATAATTCTTAATCTGACTGTTTTATGAGGAGTATTCTAACACATTTTTCTGGGTTTAAATTTTAAGATAATCTAAATTTAAAAAGGTTATGCAAGAATATAAAAAATCAAATAAAAAATAACATGTAGGCTCATTAATAATATTTTTATAAATAAGTTAGGAAAATTAAAAATTTAGTTTTTTCTTCCTCTTTAGATTATTGGGCAAGACATTATAAACTATATTATAAATATTTAAGTAAAGATTAAGAAAGCTTATTTGAAATTCTTAAATTTTGAATTAAAAAAGTGAAATTGTGCAAATGTGATGTTATTGTTATAAAATAAGATATAAATGATTCTAAATAAAATATAATTAAAGAATAAAAATTAGGTATTTATGGTAAAAGTAAAGCTGGCCACTTAATAGGAAGGATGAGAATTTTTGAAATCAAAGTAGATGTTTGTTAGTGATGTGTAACATGTCTTGATGAGGATTAAAATTAATTTAATTATGTTATTTAATTGTAGTTGAATTTTCATTGTAATTTTAAAAAGATTGAGAAATTGATGAAATAAGTAATTTATTATTATGTGTTGGTTAGTTGTGATAAATAATTTATGGTTAGCTATGAGGATGATTAGTTGAATAATTTATTTGATTACTTGTAATGAAAAAGAAGTATTTGAAAGTGTTGATAATGAGAAGATTTTATAATGTTTTAAATATATGAAATATGAGGTGGCAATTATGAATTATAAAAAAAGGAAAAAGAATTTTAAGAAGCTTTTTTATAATATATGTAAACTTTTTAATGAAGCATATAATTTTTGAATTTTTTAAATCTTGATTAATTTAGTTATGCCCTTATATTATTTTGAATTTTATTTTCATCCCTCTCCATGTCAACTAATCTAAAGTAATTTTATATTAGGATTAAAAAACAAAGAAAAAAATTAAAATTAATTTTTAGTTTAAAACTAAACTATGATGATTAGTTGTCTTTTAGGGGTTTACTTTTAATTTTGTTTGATTATATAATCTTTATGGGTTTTTTCATTTTTTTTTATGTTTAGGGTTTTTAATTTAAATTTTTGAATTGATATTTATTTCAAAAGAATTTTAAGACGATGGATATGATTTTTGTGCTTTTCTAGTGCTAAATGACATGGAAAGTATACTTGAACAATGATTAGTAAAGTCAAGAGGAAAACTAAGAAAATAGGAATAACAAGAAAAATAAAAAAAATAAAACAATAAATTGAGTGGATGAAGAAAATAAAATTCGGCCGTTGGGTTTTCAAAAATACCAAGCCAAGGAAGTCCATGAAATGGGCGGCTAGGATTCTTACGTGGAAAATTCAGAACAGTCCAAGACATTCAAAAAGTTGCTCGACGTTTAACATCCATAGGGTTTGAATAAACTCCGAAGTCCGCCCCTTCAATTTTGAAATGAATAAGAAGAAGAAAGCTCCCTCCCGACCGTTTCGATCTCTCTCTCTCTCTCTAGAAACGCATTTGCAGATCTCTCTCTCTAAAATCTCTCTGGACTTCACTTGGATCTGCAAATGCGCACCGTTTTAATCACTTTATCGTCTCTCTCGTCTTTTGATTTCTCCTCTTTTCTGTCATTGAAGCTCAGTTTGGTGAGTCGTTGAAGCTCGTTTTCTTTGAAGTTTGAAATTTTAAAGTCTCTAATTTATTTTTATCTTTGAATAAATTAAAATACTTTTCTCATAAGATTTGTGCCATTTTGATCTTTTTTTTTGAAATTCTAATGGTTAGTGGTCGAAAAAGATTGAAAATCTGTCTCGTCGATCATGTTTTAGGGTTACTTAATTAAGTATTAAGGAATTAATTTTACTGATTGTAGAGTTGAATTTCAGTTTCATTCGAGTTTGGAGGTTTTGAAGGAAGCTGAACGATTTAGAAATTCGAATTTTTTTCACTTTGATTATGAATTGGGTTTGGGACTTAACAAGTTAATTAATTTCACTAATTGTGTAATTAAATTCTTAATCTTTTTTTTTTTTTTAAATTTGAAACCTCACTGTACTTCAATTCAAGTCAACTGAACTGAAATACAAAGCCCTAATTGGTGATTTCAGGAAGTGAAGATTTTTATTTAGAGGTTATTCTGATCTGGGTTTCCTTTTCTTTTTGTGTTTATGTGTTAGTTCGTGAGTTTGGGGGAAATTGGAACGGATTGGTAGGGGGGTTTATAATGAATTGTGGTCGAGTAGGAATTGGGCTGTGCAGCAGCTTCTTTATTTGTATATCAAACAACAATGGAAAGTAGTGACAGGTTAATTTCTGCTCCTTTGGATGGGCTTGTTAGCGACAGGATCCCGAGACCACCCAAACTTCTTCACGGGTAATTTTTCAGAAGCCATTCTAATGTTTTGTGTGATTGAGAGACTCAACTGGCTGTTAAATATGTTGGATTCTGAATGGTGTTATGCTATTCTCTTGCAGGAGGACTAGTGGCCCTGCAAGGCGTTCCACGAAGGGGCAATGGAAAGCTGAAGAGGTAGTAATTCTTCTGTGTACTCGAAGTATCTTGGTAGAAGAGTTATTTTATGACGTGGAGATGTTTAAAAGGAATTGTTTTTGCATTTTTTTGGGTCTAATGATTAGATTAGTTTACAGGGCAACCTTTCCCATTTTGATTTTCACTGCTTTTTCACGCCTGAAATGACATCTCATGGTGATGCTTAGGTTTATTGTTTACTTGTACCCATCACGTTTAAGTTTCTTTTCATTAATTTCTGTTTTAGCTTCATTATTATAATTAACACTTCCCCAATTCTTAGCTCATATCTGGTTATATTTAGTGATGAACAAGTGTTATATGTGTTTAGGATGAGATTCTGCGCAAGGCTGTTCAGCGTTTCAAAGGAAAGAACTGGAAAAAAATTGGTACAGTTGTGAACTTAATAAGTTTAATTCAGTTCTTTTCCTTGTTTGGAGTTTCTCATTTCATTATCTTTTCCTATGGAAGTTGTTAAACTTGATAACTTTAATTCTTGCTTTTATTTTGATATCAACAATTATTACTGTTAATTCACCCCTAGGGGGTGGTGTTTAAAGGGATTATACTTGCCTTTAATAGGCTGAGAACGAATACAACATTTTAATGATAAGAAGCTGAGGATGAATATCAAACTGTCAACTTTTAGTTTTGATAATTGATCACTAGAAAACATGATTTAAAAGGACCTTGTCATCCAACTATAGTTTCTCTACAGAATTTAGTTTTGGATTTTGGAAACTATTTTAGAAAATTTTAACTTAAACTTAAAATTACTTTTAATTTTATGCTTTTCCATTAAATGCAGTCTTTCTGCTAGGAGGTTTTACCGTTTTAGAATTCCTGAATTGACTAAGCTTCATTCTTAAACTTGTCTGCATTCCTTGCATGAAAATTGCCATTTTGTTTTGCCCTTTCTTGAGCCAAATCCTTAAGTGAAACACTTAAAATCACATCCTTCTTTATAATTTTTACCTTTAGCCAAGTACTTTTGGTTTATGTTTTACCATTTTTCAAACCCTTTATTCAAATACAGTGACCACCCTTCCTCATCAGTGCTTTCCTGAAGGTCTATAATGTAGATGCCTGAACCATCTTTCACAATATTCCATCAATTTTACTATAGTTGGTAGTTCGTACTATGGTTTCCTATATCAAGATGTCTATTTGTTACCTTTTGTGCATCACCACTTCCATCCTAATACTTCCATTTCAGCAATGCTCATTTTATAGACTTGTTTTCATTCTCTTTTACAGTCTTTTTAGGTCTTTGTTGCAACAATATAAAACCGTCTTAGCCAATTTACTTTTATTTTTTAGTTGGTACTGCATGCTCTTCCTTATTTGTATATGGGATACATAGCAAATATTTTCTAATTTGAAACATTGGAATTTATGTAGCTGAGTGTTTCAAGGACAGAACTGATGTACAATGTCTACATAGGTGGCAGAAGGTCTTGAATCCTGAACTTGTTAAAGGTCCTTGGTCAAAGGAGGTATACCATATGGTTGTTTCTGTCTATGACAATTCCTGCTTTGCTTACATTTTTTTTCTTGCTAATTTCTACCTTAAAGATAAATATTCTTGATAATTTATATGCCTGTTTCATTTGTGAAATGTAAATAGGAGGATGAAATAATAATTGAATTGGTGAACAAATATGGGCCAAAGAAGTGGTCCACAATTGCACAGCATTTACCTGGACGTATTGGAAAGCAGTGCCGGGAAAGGTAAGAGTATTCTTCTGCCCATTGCAAGAGTTGCAATTATTTTCTCTCTCATATATAATTATGTTTTATGGTTTAAATTTGTCCTTTATTTTTCTTCATTTGCACTGATGTATACATAATTTAGGTGGCATAATCATCTTAATCCTGCAATAAACAAAGAGGCGTGGACTCAGCAAGAGGAGGTGGCCTTGATTCGTGCACATCAAATTTATGGGAACAGATGGGCAGAGCTGACAAAGTTTTTGCCTGGAAGGTTTGTGCATTCCTTATTTGAAGAGACTCCCAATTTTGTATTTTAACTTTATCAGGTGGTGTTATTGCACTTTGCTTACTTACATGCTTGAATTAACACAAGCTTCTACGTTATCTCCTTTGAGGCTTGTCATTTCCATCTTCTTGCTTGCTGTTTAGTTCCCATCTCTACTTCTGTTATTTGAAAGTTCAACAGTAGTGTTAAAAGTGACCTTTAATAAATGTGAATTTGATTTATTTTGTGTCGTGAACAGGACAGACAATGCCATAAAAAATCACTGGAACAGTTCTGTAAAGAAGAAACTGGACTCTTATGTGGCATCAGGTCTGTTAGAACAGTTCCAATCCTCTCCTCTTGCTGGACATCAAACTCTATCCTTGCCCGCATCTTCCTCAAGGCTGCACAGTTCTGGAGATGATAATGCTCAGAGAGGTGGTTCAGAAGCAGAAGATATATCAGAATGCAGTCAAGAATCAACTATGGTTGGTTGCTCACAGTCTGCGGGTGACCAGGGTATTGCAGTTTTTCATACAAGAGAAGAATTTCAGTTTGCTGAAGAATCTGGTCCCAGAAAGGAGCAAAGCTCCAGTCCAGCATCTTGTTCAGAACAATATTACATCCCTGAAATGCCTTGTGAATTGGGTGGCTCTTCCAACTTTATTCAGCAAAGTTTCTCCCATAACACTTTGACTTCTGCAAACAGTGATTATCAATTTGAATTACAGGAGCTACCTAACATATCCACCCTAGAACTAGGGCAGGAATCATCAGGTTTGCCAACTCATTGCATAACTGCTAATGAAAGCCATGAACTGGTGAACGATCCATTTCAAACTTCCATTGGCCTGGGTGCTCCTACTTCCATGGGAAATATCGCTGCAAGTTCTGCACAATCAGGCCAGATATTCGTATCTGATGATGAATGTTGCCGGATTCTATTCTCAGAGGCAGCAAATTGTGAAATTTTTTCCTCTGGAAATATTACAAAAGACTCAAATGTGGCTGACTTAGGAGGTGACATGGATTCATCACTTCCTCAATCACCAAACATCCAGATATCTGAAACAGAGAGAAGTGCTTCACAGTCATTTTGTCCTCCAAGGTCTGCTATATTGGGAACTTCATGCTGCCAATCTTTTCTTCCCGGTTCTTCACTACATTGTGCTGATGATAACAAACCTGTGTGTGGTAGGGAACCCAATCTGTTAATGGTCCAATCATTTGGATCTCTCGAACAACAGTTTGTTACAAGCATACATGATAGCTTTATCTATACCATTGATGCCATCAACTCCTCATGTGACAATGGTACTGATAACACAGAGCTGCAAGAGAAACCATATCTGAAGGAACCATCAAAGTTAGTGCCTGTGAATACTTTTCCTTCAGTCTCAGATACCATATCATCTTGTGCTGCAGATGAGAAACCGAATGTGCATGCAGAACAGGAGGCAGGAGGTCTTTGCTATGAACCTCCTCGTTTCCCAAGCTTGGATATGCCATTTCTCAGTTGTGATCTCGTACAATCTGGCAGTGATATGCAACAAGAGTATAGTCCTCTTGGTATTCGCCAACTGATGATGTCTTCCATGAACTGCATCACTCCCTTTAGGTTATGGGATTCACCATCTCGGGATGGTAGCCCTGATGCTGTTCTGAAAAGTGCTGCCAAGACTTTCACAGGTACACCATCCATCCTGAAGAAACGAAACCGTGATTTATTGTCACCCTTGTCAGAGAGAAGAGGTGACAAAAAGCTTGAGATTGACATGGCATCCAATTTGAGCAAAGATTTTTCATGTTTGGATGTTATGTTTGACGAGAGTGAGACTCACAACAGATCATCTCTGCTGCCCCCATCATCCAATCAGGAAAAGAACCATGAATCCTCAGGTGAAGATAAAGAAAATCTGGACCCTGCCCTTGAAGTCGCAGATGAATTTTGCGGTAATACCAAGGATAATGTAAAGCAAGGGACAGCTGATAGTGATGCAAGGTCCAAGGTTCATTCCGATGCTAATGTGAGTTATTATTATTATTTTCTGTCTGTAGTCTTCTCTCTAGTTACGTTTCTTTCTTTTCTTGTCTTTTCCTTTTTTTTGTGCTAGTTTGATTCTGCTTGTGCATCATCTAAAATTTTGTGCTACTAGATTTCTAAAGAAAAGGCAAGAAAGAAAAACAAAATTTGCTTGTCAGTATACGTGTCTTTTTCTTAATATCTTTTTCTTTACCTCCCTCCTTTTGATATGCAACAGTCTTCTGGAGTCCTATCTGAAGAAAACACCAATGATCTGTTATTTTCTCCTGATCAACTTGGTTTTAAAGCAGACCGAGCATTTGGTCCAAGTGCTCGAACTCCCAGGAATTTGTACCGTAAAATTTTGGGCACTTTATCAGAGCATGCCAGTGGTTCAGAATCCTCATTTGGAAATCCATGTATGATCTTTAGCTCTACGAGTTGTAAGAACCATGAAAATCACATAATTGAAAGCACATCAGTTCAATCTATTCCGTCATCAGCACCATCAGAGAATATACCAGATAATTCTGGGAACAATGCTGGAACTGGAAATTTTGGCATGTAAGTTTACCTGTGTTTCTTTTATGATCCTAGTCACCACGCTGTTTAGTGGTTGAGTAAAGCTGCTGCCATGTCAAATATTCCTGTCTCATTTTAATTTTATGGGAGCTGCTGGTTGTTTATGTTCGGGTTGGAATTTGGGATTTCCTGATAGTTTCTAGCTACATCTGTGATGAGATAGATATACATGACTTCTGGTTTTGGCATTACCATGATGCTTATTAGATGCTTGGTTGATGGTGTTCATTTCTAGATTTGGTGATACTCCTTTCAAAAGGAGTATCGAATCCCCTTCGGCATGGAAGTCACCTTGGTTCATTAATTCTTTTGTGCCAGGCCCAAGGATTGATACAGACATATCCATCGAGGTAGATAACTTCTTTTGATAAGCTAATTATCGGATATGTTTTGAGATTTTTCTTTAACTATCTGGAATTTCTTTCCAGGATATTGGGTATTTCATGAGTCCTGGGGACAGAAGCTATGATGCCATTGCACTAATGAAGCAGTTAAGTGAGCACACTGCATCTGCATATGCCGATGCCTTGGAGGTTTTGGGTAAGGACACTCCCGAGTCCATATTAAAAGAAAGGAGGCGCTCCAATGATCAAAATGGTGACCAAGAGAATCGCTCCCATTTGGCTTCAAATGTTTTGGTATGCCTGACTGCGCAGAACTTTTACAGAACGTTTTTTTATTTGTAGACATCCATATTTCTACCCTTTGGTTTCTTTGTTTCGAGGAAAGTTCCTCAGGTATACTCATAGTTGCAAAAATCCATCCAAGCATATTCTATCACTTTCTTTTGTCTTGTGAATATTAAGATGCCAGCTAAAAAGACTATTTGGAACTCCTGCAGACAGAATGCCGGACCCTTGACTTTAGTGAATGTGGAACACCTGGGAAGCTAACAGAAAATGGGAAATCTTCAAGTGCCATCAGCTTTTCAAGTCCCTCCGCTTATCTGTTGAAGGGTTGCAGATAGTAGTGGTACCTGGCCAATGCCTTCCGCTGTCACTATTTGTAGTTTATATTATACATATATGTATATTTGCTGCCATTTTTTCGTTCTTCCTATTGTTCGGTGCTGGATTCCTTTTCAATTAAATGATAGAAGATTTTCTCTGTATTCTAGCGGACTTCTGTATTTCCTTCCAAATGTTAGTTATCTGTTCATATTTCAGCAGACTTTTTTTTGCACGCTTATCGGTGGATGGAGGGCAAGACTGGCAGTTCGTTGGATGAATTCGGGCCTGGTTAGCCCTGGTGGGCTTGGTTGTGGCATCATAGGTTTGTTATCTGTTCTTATTTCAGCAGACTATTTCTGCACTTTATCGGTGGATGGAGGGCAAGACTTGCAGCTCATTGGATGAATTCGGGCCTGGTTAGCCCTGGTGGGCTTGTTTGTGGCAACATAGGTTGCCTGGGATGAGATTTTTTCTGAGAGAGAGCAAGTGATTAAGAGGACAAAAGCATAGTGTGGAAATATTAATTAATTACATGCAGGATAGATGGTAACAGACGATAATTTCCTGCTATCCTTGTATGCTTTTTTTTTTTCTTTTTAAATGGTTTAGGGTTTAGGAAGAGCATTTGCATCTATATACAGAGAAGAAAAGATAGAAGGCTTTTTGAAAGCTATATTGCTGCCGTCCACTGATAGATCGGTCTGATTTTTGGATGTGTTGTTTTCCATGACGTTCTCTGTAATCTGACAGAAGGGGTAATTACTATAAACTCTGTTTGAGAGTTAAGACTGGCATAACTTTTCTTGAACCTTGGGTCAGTTTTTGTTGCCTACTTGTTTCTTCTCCGTCTATTGTTGAATTCTCATGAAATTAGGATAAGAAGGTTCACTTAGGCATGTTCTTCCTTTTGATGGGTGGAGATTGTAAACAAATACTCTGATAAAACGTTTTTCTTGAATAGTAGATAATCATTTTCTAGTTAGTTCGGTTGTATGTTGATCTTGAATAATTTAATTGTTGGATTAACTTGATTTTTGAATACGTTGTGTATAACATGATGGTTTATAGTAAATCGTTGTTTTCTAGATCAGTTTGTGTTGTATGCTGATCTTGAGTAATTAATCGTTGGATTAAGTTGATTTTTGAATATGTTGTACATAATATAATTATTTATAGTAAATCATCATTTTCCAGTTAGTTTAGTTATATGCTGATTTTAAGTAAATTAATTGTTGGATTAAGTTAATTTTTTGATATATTATACGCAATACAATGATTTATGGTTTTACTACTTGGTTTCATCTGAATTTAAATTCACATAGAGTTATGGTAGTTTGAATATAGTGTTCGCAAACTCACCTTTTTACCATTCCAACTCACTAAGATATTACTGATTATTGTTTCAACTTGTCACTATAGCATTTCGGTACTATTACTCCAATTATAAATTTTACTATTTATTTAAAAAGAATTTTTCCTAAATCATCCATAGGGTTCTAATCACCACGACCACCCATAAAACCAATACCATCAACACAAAAATCATAACTAAACCATCAATAAGATTTATAAATCACCATAAAACACAAACACCAACACCAAAAACACCACCACCACCAAAACTAAAACTAACTTCTCATCCGGAACATATGCCGAAAGGGTTAGGGTTGCTATCTTTAACGCTTGATTTTTTCTAGAATACATTCCTTATCAATAGATTAGAACTTATCTTAAGGTTTTTGAGGAGATCTTGACAAAGAAACCAAACCAATGAAGTCATTGCATGATAAGCTTTTTTCTTGGATTTAAAATGTCATATCATGTTTTTAATTCTATTATAAATAGAGTACGAAAAAACTATGGCTTTAAGAATGTGATGATAATGACTATTAATTTTATGATCTTCTTGTTCTAAACAGAGATTGAGCTATAGATGGCATTTAAAAAAGATCCCTGGATATTCGGGGCAAAGCCATCATTCTTCAGTAATGACACCTTTACTATATCTTCAACAAGAATAGGATTTTGAAGATTCTGGTTTGGATTCACCTACATCACTTGCCATTCTTATTATGGTCTAAAAAGGAGTTGAGTTTGACTGCTAATATGGTTGGTAGACCACTTTCATGTAATAAGTCAACTTATAGATACACACGTCTAAAATATTTGCTAGTTTATGTAGAGCTTGATATGTCACTCTTTTTTATCCACTAGTTTGAGATTGAGAACCCACTTTTGGATGGGTCGATTTTAATAGAGTTTGAATATGAATGGAAGCCAAAATGTTATGAAAAGTACAAGCTATTTAGACACTTTTATCATATTTCGGTTGATAAGTCATAATGGTAAAGGAAAAACAGTTGCTGACTCTTTGCCCTCTAAATCACTACCACATCAAAATGATGGTGGTGCTCTGTTTGTATCAATGATTCCAATTATGTCTACCTGGGCAACTTTTAAAGGGAAAACAATCATGTTAGCCATTTCTACTTTAGAAACTAGTTAAAAGGTGGATAAATCTTAGTTTCTAATTAACTGGTTCAATCCTAGGCTAGATGATGGTTTGGTTTTGATTGGTAATAAATCTTTAGACTTCATCTTTGGCCTTATCAACACTAAAATTAGTGTTGATAAGGCCAAAGATGAAGTCTAAAGATTTATTACCAGTCAAAACCAAACCAACATTTTACCTAGGACTAAATTGGTCAACTAATTCTTGATATTTCTTTATTTTTGGATCGATTTGTGGAGTAGAAATGGTTGAATGGTTGTTTTCTCAACAAAATTTATCAAATAAGGCTCGACTGCAGCTATTAATGTAAACAAAACATCAACACCATTTTAGTATGGTAGTGATTTTGAGAGAAAAGACTCAATGATAATTTTTCCATTACTGTTATCACTAATTGACTTATCAACTAAAATTTGACAAGAATGTTTAAATAGTTTTTAATTTTCACACCATTTGGGTTTCTATTCATAGTCAACCTCAACTGAAATCAACTCATTCGAGAGGGGGCTCTTAATCTCAAATTGGTAGATAAAAGGGAGGGATGCATTAAGCTCCACACAAACTCGTATATATTCTAGACACGTGCATATATAAGTTTGCTTATAACATGAAAGTGACATACCAACCATACCAACAACCAAGCTCAACCCCTTTCTGGACAATAATGGAAATGACAAACCTTAAATGTGAATCCAAATTAGGATCTTGTCGAAGACATAATAAAGGTGTCATTGCTGAAGAATAATGCTTTGCCCCTAAACATCTAGAGACCATTTTCAAGTTTTGCAACTCAATCTTTATTTTGAACTAGAAGGTTATGAAATCATTACTTGTTGTTTTTACATTCTCAAGGCTATAATTCTTCCAAATTTTATATACAATAGAATTAAAAATATGATACAACATTTTAAATCTAGGAAAAACCTATCAAGCAATGACTATTATTGTGGATTTTTCGTCAAGATTTCTTAAAAAATCTTGAGACAAGTTCCAATTTGTTTACAAGGAATTAATTCTAGAGCAAACTAAGTGCTAGAGTTGGTAACCCTAACCCTTTCAGCTCATTTTCCAGAGGAGGAGTTGGTTTTGATTTTGGGGGTGTTCATGTTTGTGTTTTATGGTGTTTTAGAGGTGTTGTTGATGTTGTTGGTTTTATGGGTAGCCATGATGACCAGGATTGTGGGGTGAATTGGGGAAAACTCTTTCCAAATAAACAATAAAATTTGTTATTGGATTAAAGGTTCCAAAATGATACAGTATTGGTTTGAAACAATAATTAATAGTGAATCAGTGGGTTGAAATAGTAAAATAATGACTTCACGAACAATATATTCAGATTACCATAACTTTCTATAAATTAAGATCCAGTTGAAACCTACCTAACGGTAAAACCATAAACCATCATATTTCTTACAACATGTCCAAAAATCAGTTCATTCCAATAATTAAATTATCCAAGATCAATTTAAAATTAAACTAACCTGGAAAATGATGATCTATTATTCAAGAAAAATATCTTGCTAAAGTGTTTGTTTCCAATCTCCACCGACCAGAAGAAAGAATACACATGGGCAAACCTCCTTATCCAAATCTCAGGTAAATCCAATGGTGAAAGAAAAAGAAACAGCCTGATGACAATGATAGACCCGAGGTGGGCTTTTTCAAAATAATTATGTTGGTTGCAGTTATCAAACAAAGACCGATAATAATAACCCCTCCGATTAGATTATAGAGAACATCATGGTGAACAATATATTCATAAATCAGACCGATCCAATAGTGTAAAGTGGCGCTATGGTTTTCAAAATGCCTTTTTCTCTCTCTAGCTTCTCTCTAAATTCTCCTTGTAGAAATGACAAGTGATTAACAAGAAAAGCATAAAGTGGAAATATTAATTAATTACAGGCAGGATACATGGTAAAACTCGAAAATTTCCTACTACCCTTATATGTTTTCTGTAATGTTTTTCATATGATTAATACATATTATATATACCTGACCTTATTAAATCACTCCCTCAACCTTTTTTTCTTTCTCTCTCTATATTTCTAGTCTTTGTTTTGTTATTTTCTCTCCATTATTATTCTAGAGATTAAGGTAACATTATTTAATGTGTTTCTTATATTTTATGAACATCTTAAAGTAATTAATTTTAGAATTAACTTCTTTATATTCTTAAAAAAATATATTACATGAAAAATAGTATATTATGCCTAGATATTTATGAATTTATTCTCCAAAAAACAACAAAGTCTAGTAATTTTTTTTATCTAAAGTCTAGTAATTTTTTTTATCTTACATGTTTGAGCTGGTAAATATTGTAATTTTTTATAAATAAATTACTCTGAATTTTTGAAATACCAAATATCCTATTGTATAATTCCTAAATCATTACTGATGTTTTAGTATTGTTATATGATTTAATGACTTCACTATTAAAGTTAGGTGTTAGGACTAATTAAAAAATATAATAATTAAATATATATAAATATATTTTTAGGAATTTAGATCCACCACAATATAAAATAAAACTCTTAAAATATAGGTTTCTTTTTTGTAGTCTTTTATTGTTTTTCTTATTATTATTATTATTGTTTTGAAAGGAACATTAAAATGAGATTTAGTAGTCAAAAAATAAAAAGTAATTAAGGAACATATTATATAAGAATATTTTAGACTTTACAGTATTAATAATAAATTATAGGATAGAAATAACATCACCTTTATTAAAATACTAAGACTAAATTAATTATAATGTAGCTTCAAAACTAGTAAAATTTAAACCTATTACAAAGTAAAACTTTATTTAAATTTACCAACAAATTTTTAAAGATTGAAAAAACTCTTTCAAGTTTTTTGTTGGTAATGATTTTAACTATTAAATATGTTAAAATTAATGTTAATAATTTTATTATACGAGAAGAGTCTTGGATGATTGTTTTAAGTTTCAATATGGTATAGAAAACCATATTTAAATTAAAAATGCAATATTTTTTTTAGTTTGATTTAATAGTTTGAATATTTTTTAGGTTTAATAGGTTTATATATTGGTTTTCTTGGTGTTATAATGATGTATGTAAGAAGTTAAATGGTTGGAATTAGTTAAAAAATAAGTGTTATGGATATAAATCTTGTGGTCCTGGTTTTCCAACCATTAAAATAATAATTAAAATTTAGGTTAGCAAACGACCACATCGTTTGTCATAGTGAGCGAGGTGTTCTTGCCTAATTTTTCACCTAGCGAGCTACCTCACATATCGGCCATCGAACAAAGGAAGGAATCTTCAGCTTCGCCAACTCATTGCATAACTGCTTGTGAAAGCCATGAACTGGTATTTCAAACTTCCACTGGCCTGAGTGCTCCTGCTTCCATCGGAGATATCGCTGCGCAATCAGACGAGGCAGGCATTCATATCTGATGACAAATGTTGCAGGATTAATTCTATTTTCTCTGGCAGCAAATGGTGGGATTTTTTACACTGAAAAGTATTCCAAAAGACTCGAATTAATGTGGTCGATTTTGGTGGGGGCGTGGAATGGATTCCTCTCTTCCTCAATCATCAAACATCCAGATACCTGAAACAGAGAGAAGCCCATCTTCACAATCATATCGTCATCGGAGGTCCTTCGCTGCAATCGGCTGATGACGATGCACTTCTTTATGGTAGCGAACCAGATCGGTTAATGGTGAAAGCATTTGGAACTCAACGAGCAACAGTTTATCCCTCTTGAATCCATCTTTAAGAACCTAAAAGAAATTAATTAAAATTAACGAAAGAGAAAGGAGAGAGGCGGTAGAGTTCATAGTTGTCCGATCGGTCCGGAAACTGATTTAATTTAGAAATTGATATGGAAAAGAGTTTTGAGTAATTATATTACCTTTAACGGAGGCAACCTAAATTAATATTTTTATTAAAAAACTCATTTTAAAAAATATATTTTTTTAAACTTCTGTATTAATTAATCAAATCAAATTAACAAGATTTTACTAAATTAATAATTTATTTAATTTAACTTAAAATCTGATTTGAGGCGTATTTAATAATAGATATGTTATTTTTTGTTTTAAAATATATTAAAATATTAATTTTTATTTTTTAAAAAATTAATTTTTAATATCAGTAAATTAAAATAATTTAATTTTTTTTTTAAACTGAGATTCTTTTCAAAAGCATATTTTAATAGCTTAGCCTGTTTGTGTTTATATTTTAAAATTTAAAAAAATAAAATTTTTTTATTTTAAATTAATTTTTTATATATAGTTTTAGATATTTATTTTAAAAATAAAAAATATTATTTTAATATATTTTTAAATTAAAAATATTTAAAAAATAATTATTATTAAACTTCCAAAACAATTAGTAATAAGAAGGAGAATAGCAAAGGTGTCGTTACCAACAAAGACGAATATAGTTGACCTTCGAGAAGCCGGGATAACTATAAGAAAAAGCAGGTGCATGTCGAGGTTCGAACATATCATCCACGTGTTAACTTTTGGACGCCTTTACAAAAATCTCAACAACGTGTAAGCGCCCAGAAGAGTCTTAAGGGTTGGAAATTCACTACCAAGCCACTTTCCATGTTCCCACCTCAATCGACATCAGACCACGTGGAAATCACACACGCATCCATCCGAATCCTGCCACAGAACAGTAGCCTTATATAAGCAAATACCCACAGGGTTCTCAGTATTTGGAAAACCAGCGTTGAAATGGTGAGAGAAAGAAGGGAGAGAGGAGATGATAACGGGCGTTACAAGGGAGTGAGGATGAGAAAGTGGGGAAAATGGGTAGCAGAAATAAGGCAACCAAACAGTAGAAATAGAATATGGTTAGGTTCATATAATACCGCAGAGGAAGCAGCAAGAGCATATGATGCTGCTGTTTTGTGTTTACGAGGGCCTTCGGCGACGTTTAATTTTCCAACGAATATACCAGAAATCCCTGCCACGACAGATCAAGTATTGTCTCCCATGCAGATTAGGGAGGTTGCTTCCAGGCATGCAAGAAGGGGGAGTACTGTGGAGCTCGCAGAGAGGATAGTGGGACCTGGGTTGTGTGAAGTGCCGTCTGGGAGGAGTGGAGAGGTGTACTTGGGTGCTGCAGAGAATATGGAGGAATGTTTGGAGGGGATTTTTAGTGGGGCACACTATCAAACACCTGGTGTGTGGACAGTTTAAGTTTGTTAGCGGAGCATCTTCTGTTCTTTCTACAATTTGTTTGTCCTGGGAATTGGGTTGGTTCTTTCTACTTGCATGATACTCGTTAATCATAGTTGATAGGATTTTGCTTGTGCATTTTTCTAAGATTTTGTAGTCTTTAATTCGTAAACAGAAATAAAAAGAAAGGAAAGAAAAATAAAATTTTGTGCATGTATTTAATTCCCCCTCTCTTCAATCTTGTTGTCTTTCATTACTATTAAATTAACATATACAAACAAAAACACCGTCGGTCGGTTTATTGTGATGATTTTTACCAACGTGATGATTTTTACCGATATCTTTTTTTTTATATATTTATTAGTAAACATTGGTATATGCTAAAGGAATGAAAGAAGGTATTATAGTGAGATTTAACAAGAAATAAAATGATGATGTATTTTTAATGATAACATGATCAATGGAGTTACTGAAAAAATAATTCTGTAAGTTGTTTTGATAGTAATATTGAATTTATAACCTTATCATTGACCCTCTTCCTCTTTTATTTTTTTTTATTTATTTTTTGTTGTTGTAATAAGTAACCATTATTCCCTTCAATTTCAACACAATTCAATCTTTCAAAATAAATTTAGCCACACAATATTTAGTTTATCAACATTTATATTCTGATTTAAATTATATTAAACTTTCTTTTTGTATTTAAACTTATATATTCTGATTTAAATTATATTAAACTTCTTTTTAAATTATATTAAACTTCTTAACTTTAAGTATTTAAACTCAATTTTAAAATGTTGATTTTTTTGCATATTTTTTGTAGTATATATATTTTATTTGACTGTTTACATGCTTTATAGTTTTTTTTTATTTTACATTTTATAAAATTTTATTTATTTATAAATTGATGAATCTTATGTTGAATTTATAACTTAGATGTTTTGTAATGAAATAAATAATAACTTATTTAATGATTTTGTTTTATATTTTACCAATTTTATTGTGAAGTTGAGATTTTCAGTAAATATGTAGAAATTTAAATTTATATAGATAATTGATAATTAATTAAAAGTACTATTAAAATAGATTGAATAAGTTTGAACTAAATCAATATTTTTTGCAAATTAGTTAGTTAACGTAGTTAATTAATGCATGCTGTCATCATTTTTTATATAGGTTTTTAATGTAAGTAATGAATGATTGTTCATAAATATATATAAATTCACCCCAAGTTTGCAAATGATGAATTATTGTAAAGGAGTTCAGGTTTTTATTAATTATATACTATCTAATTTAAAAAATATTAGTGCAGGTGGTATTAAAGGTCCCTGCAAGAGGTGTAAAAATAAAAATTTTCTTTATTCAAATATTGCAATAATGCATATTCTACAAAAAAAGATTCATAGAAAAATACTTGTGTTGGTATGTACCTTTTTTTTTTTAATCTTTTGAAAGATTCTGACGTACTATTATAGGATGGTTGTATGAATCACAGTAAATTATTAGTAATTACACAGGTGTTCAACATTAAGTTAGATCACAGGTTGAGTGAAACTGGTTATGACAGAATTATCAAATGGATGAGAAGTATTTTATCTAAAGAGAATAGGCTAAAAGAGAAATTTCATGCTCCTAAGTTTATGATGAAACCCCTCGGTCTAGGATACCAGAGAACTGATACGTGTCCAAACTTTTGTATTTTTTATATAAACTCAAGATTGACAGGAGAAAGTCTCTTATCGCGTACGAAAAACTTTAGATACTTCTTAATTACACATAAAATGCATAGGTTATATATGACACCAATGATTATTGAGTACATGACAAGGCATCAATCACATAACACGGTGGGTGAATTGATAATGCACCTTTTTTATGGTGAAACCTAGAAACACTTTAACAGTGTATATCCTTTCAGTAAAGATAAGGAACATGCATCTTAAATTATGTACAGATAAATTCAATCCATTCAGGTCATTTATTACTCTTTATTCTTGTTGGTTGGTGATATTCATGGTTTACAACTTGCTAATACGGATGTATATAAGACTAGAATTCATATTTTTATTTATGGTCTTACTTGGTTCTAAAAGTCCCGGTCAAAATATAAATGTTTATTTTTTGTTGTTGATTGATGAGTTGAAGTAATTGTGGTTATTTAGGGCATTGACTTATGATGTATCGAGGAAACAAAATTTTTTAACGAAGACAGCTTTGATGAGAACTATAAATGATTTTTCAACATATGAAATGATTTTTGGTTGGAGCACATATAAAAAACTAGAATGTCTATATTGTATGAAAGATAACAAGGTATTCACGTTAATAAATGGTGATAAATCATCTATTTTTACTACCATCAGTAGTTCTTACCAATGGATCACAAGTTCAAAAAGAACTTCTTTGTTGGTAAAGTTGATAGGAATGTTTTATCACCACTTTTTCCAGGCAATGGATTGTATAACATGATGTTGAGTTTGATGATATTATATTTGGTTTTCAATATAGCAAGCAGAAATTTTTTAGTTTTGGTTTGACCCATAATTTGGTAAAACAAAGTATTTTTTAAAGTTTTTTTTATTGGAAGACCAATTTCCTTTGCTGTAACTTTAATAGCATGAATATAGAAAAGAACATGTTTGAAAATATTTTCAATATGGTTATGGACATCAAAGAGAACACAAAGGACGACATTAAGGCTATAATAAATATAATTTTTTTTTTATCATCGTAAAAATATAGAGTTGATTTATGTTGAGTCACAGGTCGCAAAGCCTGAAGCCAGCTTCGCCTTAAATAAGAATGCACAATTACTTATCTACCAATAGCTTAAAAGTCTATATTTTCTTGATGGACATGCCTCAACATATTAAGTTTAGTAAATTGAGAGGATAGCATATTGTATGTAATTAAAAGCCATGACTGCCTTGTTTTTATGCAAACACTCATTTTATTAGCTTACTGGATTTATTGCCAAAGAAAATATGAGATACGCTTACAAAGATCAATATTTCTTTAGAGATACATGTTTTAACAAGTTGTAGACACATCATATGAAGAGGCTTGAAGTGAATATTGTCCAAACAATATGTAAACTTGAGATGATGTTCTTTCCATTATTTTTTAACTTGATGAAGCATTTACCCATGCATTTACTATTTGAGATAAAAGTAGGAGGCCCAATTCAATCTAAATGATTGTATCCACTCGAGAGGTTAGGATTGACATATCTATCATAATTAAAATTTTATTGTCTTTTTTTGTATATTTCAAAACATTCATTTAATTTCATGCATTTACTTGTTCAATCTTAAGAGAAAAGTAAAAAACAAGGCATATATTGAGCTTCGATGTGCGAGGCCTATATTGTTGAAGAAATTTCAATATTTATCTTGTACTATTTTGAGCCTCAAGTTAGAATAAGAATCAACGTGTTCCAAGGCATGATGATAGTGGGAAAGTGCCTTCGAGTGAGAACTTGCCAATATTCTCTCATCTTAAATGACCCATGCTAAAAACTATAGTGAGAGTAAAATATTTATCAGAAATAGAATTCAAACAAGCATATAATTATGTGCTATTTAACTGCAATAAACCAAGACCTTTTATTTAGTAAGTATACTATTTGACATGTTATTTTTGAACAATTTGTCTTTTATAATATCACAAACTGATACATTATTGAATTCCTCTCAGGCAACATCATCAATATTTATTATCGCAAAACTCACAGTTGACTAAATCACAAATATTTCGATTACAAGATGAATAATTTTTCACATGGTTTATAATATATATATAAGTACCATTTAATTATTATTATTTCTTAGGAAATTTAATTTTGCTACACAATCTTGTTAACTGTTCATAGTTGTACTTTATGTAACTAGGTTTATTAATTGGGTGGGAATGCTAGTATTACTTTATCTTTACAAAATTTAGATCCTAAAAGTAAGGTGAAGTGCTACAACCGAAATTTCTTTAATAGATATATGTTTCATATTTAAGAATATGAGCATGACAAAGACATATAACTGTGAGGTTTATGTTAAGGGATCGACTTCTAATAAGTTTAAAGTTGACTAATATGAGAAGTTAGAAGATGTTATTGAATTGCAATATCATAGCAAGTAGAATAGAGTATTTTTTTATTCAAAATGACACTACTGACAGAGAAATCACAGTAGATCCCTATCATGGTTTAGTCAAAATTAATTCAAAGACTTGACTCCGCAACGTCGATGATGTCTTTATTTTCGCCAAATAATGCTAACAAGTTATTACACATACAATCATTCATTTAGAAAGGATCATTTAAAAGTTGATTGGTAATCCATAGTGAAAACCAAACCTAGTGGTCATGTCGAGATTGTTTATAACGACAATAATGAATTGACTGGGAGAGGTGGTATCCTTCAACTTGGTGAATTAGTTGATCCATGTTGAGTTGGTTTTCAATTACTTTTTTTTTCTTATGTTACTATTTCCTTGAATTTGATGAATTTATTTTTTTGTTTTCAAGATACATATAACAACCAGTTGAAGGAGAAATATAGAGATAATTCATCGACCCTTCCAGATATCAATCTAGATTTATGGTTAAAGGTAGGATTATCTTGTAGGCCCCATACAAATCAGGTATACGTCGACTTCTAATAAGTTTAAAGTTGACTAATATGAGAAGTTAGAAGATGTTATTGAATTGCAATATCATAGCAAGTAGAATAGAGTATTTTTTTTATTCAAAATGACACTACTGACAGAGAAATCACAGTAGATCCTTATCATGGTGACACGACTAAAAGATTGCTTCGCAACGTCGATGATGTCTTTATTTTCGCCAAATAATGCTAACAAGTTATTACACATACAATCATTCATTTAGAAAGGATCATTTAAAAGTTGATTGGTAATCCATAGTGAAAACCAAACCTAGTGGTCATGTCGAGATTGTTTATAACGACAATAATGAATTGACTGGGAGAGGTGGTATCCTTCAACTTGGTGAATTAGTTGATCCATGTTGAGTTGGTTTTCAATTACTTTTTTTTTCTTATGTTACTATTTCCTTGAATTTGATGAATTTATTTTTTGTTTTCAAGATACATATAACAACCAGTTGAAGGAGAAATATAGAGATAATTCATCGACCCTTCCAGATATCAATCTAGATTTGTGGTTAAAGGTGGGATTATCGGCCCCATACAAATCAGGTATATGGACTCTCTAACACTATGATTAATAACTTGTGGACGACCCGAAGTGTTTTGATAGTTAAATGCTCACAATTGATTCTGAGTGTTCAAACTCTCGAGTTCATGGAGATGTTAGACCAACAAGTATAGGATCAGACAATCCATCTTAATGATAAATATGAACAACTCATTGCTAATTATAATGAACTCTGTTGATTGGTAATGGAGATGAGATCACAGATGGGTGATTTATGTGCATCATCTAATTGGCTTCACAGTCCCAACAATGACCAACCTCCTCCTCCTCCTCCTCCAGCGTCATCTTTATTTTAGATTTATTGTATTTGAACGTATAAATGTTTAAGTATGTAATAATATTTGCTTTTTTACACTAATTTATTTTGAAATTATAAAATAAATTTATTTTAATTATTTTTCTACTTTTGTTCAATATATTTTTAGAATATTACCGATGACACAACTCCATCAGATATTCTACAGAGTTAGAAAAGAATTACTAAAAATATCACTACCACTATTGGTGTTAACGCACCAATGAAATTACAAAAGATATTCCGTTGGTGATATATTATATTTATTGATAGAATAAAATAGAATTTTTTTAGTGTATTTTGTTTGTCTATAAATCCATTGATATAATAACCTCCTCCTCCTCCTCCTCCAGCGTCATCTTTATTTTAGATTTATTGTATTTGAACGTATAAATGTTTAAGTATGTAATAATATTTGCTTTTTTACACTAATTTATTTTGAAATTATAAAATAAATTTATTTTAATTATTTTTCTACTTTTGTTCAATATATTTTTAAAATATTACCGATGACACAACTCTATCAGATATTCTAGAGAGTTAGAAAAGAGTTACTAAAAATATCACTACCACTATTACTGTTAACGCACTGATGAAATTACAAAAGATATTCCATTGGTGATATATTATATTTATTGATAGAATAAAATGGAATTTTTTTAGTGCACTTTGTCTATTTATAAATCCATTGATATATTTATTACTGACAAACTTAATAATTATCCATGAATTACTGATAAGAGTTGTTTTGACAGATTGTTTTTGTCCACAAGTCTACTATAACATATGTATGGATAGAGTGCTTTTGTAAATGCTGATAAAAACTTCCATTGATAAAACTATTAAATATTGTAGTATATAACAAATCTTCTGGATTCCTAGTTGAAGAACACACCAATTATCCGTTATTTTCTCATGAGCAACTTGGTTTTTATTGCAGATTTCCAGGGACTTGTGAGGTAAAATCTTGTGCACTTTATCAGCGCAAGCCAGTGCTTCGTAATCCTCGTCTGGAAAACCATGCATAATCGTGAGTCCTGCTCTTTGTAAGAAGAATAATGGAAGTCACGTAGGACAAGGTACGTATTTTAATATTGTTACTAGATATCCGGCTTAAACATTTAAAAAAAAAAGATATTTAAACAATAATAATTTAAGATAACTCAAATTAAATTAATTAAAATTATTAACTTGAAATATGAGATCAAAAGATCCCACAAAAAAAAAAAAATAAGATTCAACATTTAATAACCTAATATTAAAAATAAAAAAAACATAAAAAATTTAATGTTAAAGAAAAAAACAAAGTCAATTCAAGATAACTTAATGACTGCAATATAAAATTAAAATCAAAAAATCAAAAAATAACCTAGTAAAAAATCAAAGTTTAATTAAAAAAATAAAAAAATTATGAGCCAATCTAGTTAACTTTACCAACCTATTTTTAGAATAACTAAATAAATAAAAAGTTAAAAAATTAACAAAATCCAAGGGAAAATAATTTATTGCAATATGATAAAGTTAAAAAAAATATAGAAAAATAAATTAAAATTATCTGAATTAACTTGAATAACCTCCCACACGTGAGATTAAAATTAAAAAGAAAAAACCCCAACAAAAAAAATAAAAAACTAAATAAAAAAATATTGTGAACAAAAACACAAACTAACCCAGCCATACTAGAACATGATTTGAAACTCAATTTTAAGAATGATTTAAAAATATATTTTTAATCAATCAAATCACTAAAAATCCAACCAAAATCCAACCAAGTCAAATGAATTTAACAAAGTCATCTTCTTGTACAATTTAACTACAAAGCTTGCCGAATTAGGCTCCTGGTCCGGGTTTCTATAATCAATATACCAAACCAGGTTTAACAAATATAATTGCAGATATCGATGTTAACATCGATGCCAGACCCTACTTTCACCATTAGGAGGATAACACAAAACCTCAAGTAGTGCTGTACATTGCTGTTTTGTGGATGAAAATTACTTTAGCCATGACTAGACATTTACAAAGCAGCTTTGACATTAAAAAGCAACAATAAAAATATATTTTACAAGGTGAAATTGGCCAATTAAATTAACATAAATAGTAGGCAAAGATACCAGCCACAAATAAAATTATTTCGATTGTTTCATATAATTACACATCATGTATTAATTTATTTTTCTAAATTGATGATCTTGTGAAAGAATCGGTTTGTGGCATCCTGAAATTGTTTGCTTCTGTTAACAAATGAAATGGAGGATATGGAGAGAGGACAACATGCATGTCTTTGTCAGCATTCTTAAGCAGAGTTTGTGCTGGCACCACCTGCATGACGTGAAGATGCCAAAGCAGTTTGCAGATTTGCTACATAAACTGGAATTGAAGGTTCCGAGATCATTGAAAATTCAAGAGGGTTATGACGAAAGATGTCACATGCCTTTTTTGGATCAATGATGGAAATCTCGTCCATTGCACTAGAAGAAGCGACCACAGTTTTTGTCATCCAGACACTTGTAAGTTGAGCCCTAATGCATTAATAGAAACTTAGAGATTCACCTTACTATTCCAAAAATTCACGAACTGAAATTACATTTCCCAGAAAGTAAGAAGTTGGCTGAAAAAACTCAAACAGAAACTCTTACAACTCGATTTTACGTGTTTGAGTTTGTTGTCAACCAGCAGCAGCATGTTATGCTGTGAAAACTACAAAAGTTGACTCAATTGATTATGCCATATTTGTTAAATTGGAAAGGGATTCAAACTTGGTGTTTAGGACATGATCACTGCAAGCTATGCTGGTATTAGTGTACCTTTATTTTCAGGTAAGTTTCATCATTAGAATTTTGCCGAGTAATTGCAGATGCAACGTGTAGAGAAATTTGTCTGTAGCTTAGCATCAAAAAGAGTTGCTCCACTCAACTCTATGAAGAACTTTGGCACTCAGTAGTTCAGAGTTCCATGGTGCTTTGACGAGTTGAAGGCAATTGCATCTAGAGTCCACCTTCATAGAATAGTTCCATTCAATGTCAGAGTACCCAGAAAAGAAAATGTTATTCCTTGACGTGCATGCTTGAATTAATTTTTGCAGAATAGAATGAGATTGGTACCTCCTATCATTGTAATTCACCAAAAGTGGTGCATAGCTTGCCATCTCCACAATATCGCTGCAATGGAGAAATAAAACCCTCCTGGAATTTTCATGAGTATGAAAACACAAAAAGATACTTCAGCCATGACAAACCTGTTCTTTTCCAGCTCAGTGAGGAATCCAGCTTCAGTGAGTGCAGCTAAAAGACTTCCTGTGCACGCATCTTTTCCACTCATACATCCTCACTCACAAAAGCCTGAAAAATAGAAAATCCCATGACCAATCACATATTTTAGTCAGTAGTTGTCAAAAAGCATATCACACACCTCAGGACCAGTGCAAGATGTACGATCAAACTGATGAGTCATAGAAAACAGGTTGCTGGATGATGTATAAATCTAGTTTAAAGAATAAAAGAGGATTACAATTGTGTTTTCTGCCCAATAAAAATATGCACAAGTACAATACTGCTAAACAGAAAGAAAACAAAACTATTGTGACAGGATGTTTACATGAAAATCATAGGAATCAGCTGGGTAATCCAAAGAATGAGAAGACTCATTACAGTTTGTGATTATTTTGATGTCAGGATAGGCACTTTTTATGGCATTGTAGAACTTGAGATAATTTCCTGGTAGAAAAAAAGCACATGAATTTAAGTTCTGAAACTGTCTATCTTCCAGAATCTGGAGTGAAGAGTGACATTTGCAGACATTAGAGACACTTTTTGTGAATAAAACATTAGAGACACTTTTTGTGAATAAAATCTTTGTCAACTATAAACTTAATATAGAATCGAGATCAGGAGACCATACAATAGCAACTAATCTTTGAAATCTCAATAATGGATCATTTGACGAACACATCCAAGTTCCAAACTTGTAAAACCTAACTACCACAAGGACTCTTGGAAGATAAATGCAAATATGAGTAATGCTACATGAAAAAATGTCATATCACCTCAATAACATAGCATCTAAATAGAGGGTGAATGCTTCAAATTAGAAGTACATGCTACTTTGCAAGGACTCAAAACTGATTCTTTCATCTAATGCAACAAACAGATTTGCATAGGCAAGTCGGAGTTTGTCATATCACCTCAATAACATAGCATCTAAATAGAGGGTGAATACTTCAAATTAGAAGTACATGCTGCTCTCCAAGGACTCAAAACTGATTCTTTCATCTAATGCAATAAACAGATTTGCACAGGCAAGTCGAAGTTTCTGTTCCATGTGACTAGTTTTGCATATTCTTCTCTCATTTCTCCTTTTTCACCAGATGGGTCTTATCCTGCCTGCAGTAAAAGTAAAATGTTGTCAACATACCAGTCCCAAAATAGTAAAAACTACACGAAACAAAAGCAAGTGAATATTGTTAAAATTGCGACAGGAACAAACTGAGAAAAGTCAGGTAATATTTGCACCATCAACTAGCAGCACTGGGCACAGAAAATTTACATCACCTTTCCACCTTGACAACATTTAGATTTGCCAAGCAACTTTTTCAAACCAAGATTGCCATGCCATCATTAGACAGCAGATCTCCCATCAAGGTTCTGGTGTGGGAATCTGCAGAGAATCCTCTATCAAACATTTCCTGCAAAAGTTGTTTTGCCCCTGATGCATCATTGTTCCGGAGAAATCCTCGGACAATAACATTGTAGCACCAACCATCTGGTGGGCAGCCATCCCTTTCCATTTGCCTGAGAGCTGTGCATGCTTCATCTAGCAATCCTTCTCTGCAAAGTCCACTGATTATTGTAGTCCAAACCTGAACATTAGGCAGCAATCCTTTGACGTAGAGTTCCGAAAACAGCTCCCTTGCATCTTCAAGCTTCCCAGATTTGCACATGGCATCAATTAAGATATTATAGATCACCAAATTAGGCTTCAAGTAACTATTTTGCATTTCTCGAAATAGTTCCAATGCCTGATCAATGTAACCTTGTTTGCTTAAGCCATCAAGCAAAATTGAGTAAGTAATTAGATCTGGGGAGCTGCCCTGGGCATGCATATCCTTGAAAAGATATTTTGCTTCCAAAATTCTCCCTACTTGACACAAGCCACTTATAAGAGTGTTGTAACTAGCGGTGTTTGGAATTAAGCCTCGAAAACTTATTTCATCAAAAAGTTGTTTTGCCTCATCAATCCTCTGGGCCTTACAACATCCATTGATTAAGACGTTGTAACTAAAAACATCAGGTATGCAGCCCTTGGTTATCATCGCATCAAATACCTTTCTAGCTTCAGAAACTCTGTTTTGCAGAAGATATCCATTCATCAATGAACTATAAGTCACGGTATTAGGCTCCACACCCTTTTCAATCATTGTCTTGACTATTCCCTGAGCCTCTGAAATCTTGCCTTTTTTACAAAGTGTATCGACCAAAATGTTGAAGGTAATGACATCTGGCATGATGTTCAAACTCATCATTTCATTGACAAAAGCTTGAGCCTCTTCCTGATGGTCTGAGTTGCATAGGCCATGCATTAAGGAATTGTAAATGACAACATTTGGCTGAATCCCTTTACCCTTCATCGCAGAGAAGATATTGAAAGCCTCCTTCACTAGTCTATCCTTGCAAAGGCTATCAATAATCGTTATGTATGTCACAACATCTGGTTGGCAACCTTCATTGTCCATTTTGTTTAGCAATTCAACAGCGACAGGGGTCTTTCCAATCTTACACAAACCTTTTATAACCGTGGTATAGGTATGTAGATTAGGTCGATATCCTCTTTCCACCATCTCATAAAAAAATTCTACAGCACGAGCAAATTTACCCTCAATACAAAGGCCATTAATTAAAGTAGAAAAAACCACAACATTAGGTTCAAAACCAAGCTTAATGATCTTCCCAAAGACAGAGAACCCAAAATCGACACGTCGCAAGCGACAGTAGCAATTAATCAAAATGCTAAAATGACATACGTTCCGTTCGATCAGCAGCAATTCAATTTGTTTGGAAAAAGAAAGCACAGCCCCATATTGTTTGATTCTGACAAGAGCTGAAAAAAAATCATTAAAATCGACAATACGAGGCAGGGGATGCATATGAACCATGTCATTGAAGCGACACAAGGCATCTTCAATATCAGTAAAAGAACATCCCTTTTGGCACTTTTGCCTACCACTACCACCGGAAGTATGAAGAAAGAAAGTCATACCCATTTCAGCTTGGCTTCTCTGAGAAGCAAGTCCAAAAAGGATTGAAGCTGAAGACGAAGAAGAAATAGCCGTTAAAACCCTTTGCCGCTTCATTGCCATCGCCATCATCATCACCACTTGAAGTAGGGAGACTGAGGTGAACGGCTAAAACAGAGAAGAGAAGAAGGAAGGGGAGAAAGGGCTTAACCTAGGCTGAAACGGTAACGTTTTGCCTCAAATCTTTTCCTTCTTTTTTATCAAAACTGTATTTTGTTTGCCTTTGTCTGTGTCCTCAAATAGAAAATAGAACAAATGTGTTTAGCTCGAGAAAGAAGTTTCGAAGTGAAGTCCTCTCAGGAGTTCACAGTACCATAAGATTTTTTTTTTTATCCTTCCTGCAGCACTATTATATACATTATTTAAAAACAAAATTAAAAATTTTAATATATTTTTAAATAAAATATATTAAAAAAAACAACTATAATTATATTTTTAAACCCCTAACAAGGCCCTCAATTAACCTGCAGTTCACTCACAGGGGATACAAATTGAGTTTCTTTAGTTTGCAGCGACGCAAGATAAGAAGTAATTAAAATATTATCTTGTTCTCGTGTTCATCATTCCATGGTGAAGGTTATCATTGCGATTTTAATCTTGTTCTCGTGTTCATCATTCCATGGTTATCATTGCGATTTTAAAATATTTTATTATTATTTTAATGTGTTAAAAATATTTTTTTTAAATAATATTATTTTAATATATTTTAAAATAGAAATACTTTAAAAAATAATTTATTTTTCCGCACTCCCTGACAGAACTAAAATGATGTTGACAGAGCATCCCTTTCCACATAGTATTTTACCAATGCTGAATTTCATTTCATGAGCTAATTTATCTTATGTAATTATTTCGCAATCCTCTTAATTCATGCCACATTTTACTTATTCATTATAATTATATGTCTTCTCAGCTTTTCCTAGCTTTTATTTTATTTTGACCAACTAATTTTATTAGTTTATTATATTATCCGTTATATTATTATTGATTCATTAATATCAATTTCAATCTAAATATCTATGATATCCATTATGGCTTAGTATACTTTTGATTTGATTTTGATTTACACATGCTTTTCTTTGATTGTTATATACTTACACCTAATTTGTCTCTTTTAATTATATCTTTCATCTTGAATATTTCTTATACTCAATTATATTAAATTTCAATATTTCTTCTTAACTTAAATATTTCTTGTATCTCTTTTTGGCAAGTTCAATTATTTTTCTAACTCAAATATTTCTTATGTCCATTTATGTCACATTATAATATCTTTTCATCTTGGTAATTTTCTTATGCCTATTGTGAAATATTTAAATATCACCTAATAAATTATCCTATTATAGATAATTCAGATATCACAAATTACATTTTATCGTTACGATCGTATCATATATTTGAATTCCACCATTGGATTCCATTCAATTTTTTGTATTATAATTTGCACCATTACATTCTATTTAAATTCCTAAAAAAAAATTATCTTTCTTATAGGCATGGTTTGCATAATATTATTTTATATCTCGTGAGCATAATTTATTTATATTAATTTTCTATCCCACAGGCATTATTTTTGTAAAATTATTTGAGGTTTTATCCAAGCTGTCGACTATGATACTCATCAATCATATTAGTCTTTGTTCAAATAGCAAACTATATCTATATTTATAGTCTACATCCAAACATCCAATTATAATACCATATTATCATATTGGTCTTCGCTCAATGGTCAACATTACCATTTTCATTTATCTCTATCCAAAATAGAAAATTTCACCATTTTTATTAGTCTCCGTCCGAAATGATAGACTTCATCAATCTCATTCGTAGTCATTCAAAATAAGAGGCTTTACCAATTTCACTAGTCATTGTCTATAACAACAAGCATTATTATTTTCATTAGTCTTCATTTGACACGACATACTTTTTTACTTTCATTAGTCTTTGTCTAAAATAACAGACTTTATCACATATTATTGGGTCCACCGTTGTGGTAAGACAAAACACATGACTATTACTATCATTGTAGTCGATCATAATCATAATATTTAATATCATCGTTAAGGTTGTTCATAAACATAATATTTATTTTCATCGATGTAGTCATTTACAAACTCAATATTTAGGTAGTTCATGCTTTAAAGGAAGGTTCTAGATCATTACATGATGGGTAGACTTTTTATTTGGTCTCAAAATATCTATGAACTGTCTAGTGACCAACTTGTGTAAAGAAAGTATAGGGGTTTATAAGGAATGGTTGGGGCATAATGTGACTACCATTATCAAATAAACACTCAGTTCATAGTTGGATGTTTCACAAATCTAAGCCCTGACTGAAAGTCATGAGACAAACCATTATTCATGAAATCAAAATGTATGAGGGCATTAGCCTATACCCAATGTACTTATGCATGAACAAGAAATAAAAATATTAAAGCAATGAAAATACAAGTTATAATTAAATAGACCAAAACAAATAGGCTTAGTCTGACCAGACAAGGTGCTTCCCAGTGCAATCGTCATCTTGTCATAGGATGCGCCACGATGTTAAGGGGCGATGATGAGGTTTTTCGTGCCTCCTAAGAAGGTGTGTGTTCTTGGGAAGGGTTTTGAGTTTGGGTTTAATCATAAAATTATGATTAATGTTACTGGAACTTATAGTCTACGAGAGTCTTGGTAAGTGACTGGTTGTGAAATGGAAAGGCGTACCACTCCTAATGCACCTTACCTAAGATAGACTGCATTGTTGTTTGATTGTCTTTCTAAGTCGAGTTCTATTCGTTTGTCTTTTCTAAAGTCTAAGGCAAATATCCCTTCGTGAGACAATCTCTACCTCATTCAATGAAATCTTAATTGTTCTAAAGTTTAAATTTTAGCATCGTATTTATTTTATACCTTGTATCTTTAATATTTGGAAGTATATTTTATCGTGTAGTATTACACTACATAGATAGTTATTAAAGTCTACATTTAGACCTTAAAAAAAAGATTAGTAAAGGGTTTTTTTGATATTTTATCAAATCCTAATAAATAATCATAAACTGGTTTGATATCCATTTTGCATTTAAAAACATGAAAAAGATATAACTTTTTTCTTTTTAAGAAAATATACTTTGAGAATTTTAGGATTTGGTCGTATGCATAAAATAAAATATTTTTTTTGTTTCCTTTTTATCTTTTGAAAAGGAAAACTAATTTAAAAATTTTGAGATTTTTTTTAGAAATATTTTGAAGAAAATCAGGTATTTTAATACAGGATTTGTATTTTATAGTGTGAAAATACAACCTATATTAAACAAAATTAGTAAAAAAACATGCAAGAAAATCACAATTGTTTGGAAGGATTTTATTTTATTTTATTGATTTTTTTTCATTTTAAAAAATATAATATTATAATACATATATGTGTGTGTGTGTGTGGGGTAGGTCGACCCAAGTAACTAGTTGAGCCCAAGAAAGTTGGGTTGAGCTTATTTCAGCCTAACATATCTTTTTTCCTCCAAGCCTACCTAAGAAATTTAGGCTGGGCAAGAACTGGCCTGACCTAAGACAGGGGGTTAATTATTTCCCCTATGTCCTTCTTTTCTGTATGCAAAATGAATTTTACATGCAGAAATGACATGGAAGGAGAGGGTAAAAGAGAAAAGTGGGGTTAACCTTGTTGTGGCTAGCTGGCATTGGAGGCTCGTTCACGATGGTTGCAATGGTGGTTAAAGGTGTTGGTGGTTGGGTTACTGTGGTGCAGGAAGAAGAAGTCTACAATGGTATTATTGTTTACTACGGTAAGCGATAACAATCGATGAGGAAGGAGTTAATGTTCGTGGAGGTGTATAGGCTGGGGTTGTTGGTATTCTCGCTAGAAAAGGCAGCTGTGGAAAAGGTGAAGAGAGTCGTAAAAGGTTGATGAGGAGAGAAGAAAAATGGAACAAAGGGATGGGTGGTTTTTTTAAGACTTTAGCCTCTAATTTCTTCATCCTCAAGTCATGGAATCCAAATCTATTTATAGGAAGTGGAAGAGGGATATTTTTTCTTTAATTATGCCAAATTGTGGCTTTTAGTTCAGCTAAAAATGATCCCAACTATTGATTCAAAGTGTGCACCGTGAGCTATCAAATTTGCATGAAAATGGCTGATTGGACACTTTAGGCTGACACCTCAACCATCGTGGTATCAATCAACCTAAATTGACCATACCAGGGTGTAAAGGGATGTTAAATGATTATTTGCGTACAAGTTTTGTCAAATTTGATGGAGAAATGCACCTGTAAAGTGGCCTCTTTGAATTATAATTTAAGAGAATTGAAGAAGATGATGAACAGTAATCAAAACAACGCTGTTTTGATAAAGGTTGTTTTGGTCCTTTGATTTTTTATTTATATCATCTACACTCCTAATTGGCTTCAAACTTTACTATTTATGCAATTTGGTCCCTGGCAAAACTTTAATTTTAGCCCTATATTTCGATGTCATTTTTATTTTGGTCCCTGATCTCATATTTATACAATTTAGCCTCTAAATTAGTATTAAACTTTTAATTTCTTCAAATCACCTCTGATTTTAATTAATTGAGCCCTTGTAGTTCTGTGTCTTTTACATATTGGTTCTTGGCTAAGAATTTTTTTCAATTTAACCTCTAATTGACTCTGAAACTTTGATTTTCTTGTGATTTTGCCCTTGATTTTAATCAATTAACTTGGTAAAAATTAAACTTGATCTTTTAAAATTCTAATCTTCTCAATTAAGCTCAAATTGGACTCCTAAACTTAATTTTTTACCAATTAAGCCCCTAATAAAATTAATTTAACTCATTTAAAGTATAATTAAATACTTTCATTTAATTAAATCATTTAATTGGACCCAAATTATTTCTTAAACATAAGTAAAATTTAATTTACCCCATGATTAAATCAACTGGACCTATTAAAGATTTAATTATGTCCTTGGACTTATTGTTTTATGCAGATTCATTCAATAATCATTTAATACGATCTTAAATTTGTATTTTTTCTCATTTTTTGGCATAATAGGATATAATTAAGTTTTGAATTTCCTCCAAAATTACAGCCTATTTTTTATGTATTTTTTTAAAATTCTCTCCAACCTACTTTCTTCATGTTACCAATCTTTATTTTATTTTTTATTTTTATTTAAAAAAATAAATTTAAAAAAATAACTTAAAATCGGGTTATGATATACCAAATAGAATCTTTGGTGGATACAAGCCACTTTAGCTAAAGAAAATAAATAAAATTATTAAAATAAAAAAATTTAACTGGTTATTTAATATATAAACTTTGCTACCAAGCTAATTAGATTTTTTAATACCTTAGCAAGACATGACTTTTATGTAGATAATGCTTTTGAACCAGTAGGTTTAAAAAAAAAGTTAGATAATGTTTGATTTTTTATTTAAGTGTATTTGGTATTATGATAGTGATTGTTTTTTAAAATATTTTTTGTGTAAAAATATATTAAAAAAAAAATTTTAATTTTTTTTTTTTAAATATTAAAATATCAAAATGATAAATAATAATAACAATTCTAAAAATAAAATTCAATTTTTGCCGCATTCTCGAACGCTAACTTTATGTTACACAAGGCATGTCTTTTACGTAGATAATGCTTGGCTTCTCTGCTTAATGTTATTTTGTTTAACTTCCGTCTCTCGAAATTTTCTGTCATTTTTGTTTATTATAATTTATGTATGCGAAAGTGTTCTTGCCTGTTGCCTGTGGATGTAAACCCTGTTCAGCAATGTGAAATCCCAGCTGGGGTATGAATTTCTCGGCTAGTTTAAACTGAATGGGTTGCGATCGGAAGCTTTGCTGTTTGAGTGTTTCCTCTTCGCATCCAGTAGAGCAATAGAAATGACTTCTAGGTATTGTATTTCGCCATCAATCTAGCTTATCAAATAGCAATTTGGTTCTTGTAAATTTATGGTAAAACATGAACAACTACTAGGTTCAGAATAACAGTGTAGGTCAGTTCGTTCTTGGGTCACCCGGCTAAATTTATATTTAAACATTTGATATCGTGTTCTTGGGTCACCCGACTAAAATCATAATTAAATATTTGATATCGTGTTTGTATTATATAATTTGAAGTTAATTTATTTTTAAATTTCAACTAGAATTATTATACATGGCACAAAATCCTGAAATAAAATACTGAAATGATGTAAGTTAAAATTTATTATTCAAATAAGAAAATCTAAATGTAAACCCAATTAGAATTAACATTGGTTCAAAACCCATTGATATTAAAAAAAAAAAAAATCTTTGAATAACTATTAAAAATGGGTTAAATATATTGCATAAAAGAGACAATCGAGCTATATGGTGAGTCAAGGAAGCAATCTTAGGAGGAGCATTTAGAAGTTGATGCAATTTTTCTTGCAAGGCTTTCCTTAAACGTACAAAAATTCTCCCAACATGTATTTTATCCTACACATTATTACAACGTACTTATGTACAGTACTACTTGCAAGAACATTTGTTGTGCTCCACTGAAAGAGGGTTCGAGGAAATTAATAAACTGTATTTATTCTCTGAAATCTCCTTCTTAGTAGTCCCTTAATGCGTGAGAAGAAGCCTCTCGGTGCATTTTCTCCTCGTAGAGATAAAACATTCCCACATCTTCTGCAAGCTTGTCTAGAGCCCTCTGCAGATCCTGGAGGCTCTGCTGGCACTAAAAAGGATTGACTAAAAACCGGGGTATCCACCTCTTGAAAGTGAGTTCTTGGCACTGTACCTACTGCCAAAAGAATGGCAGCAAGTATAACAACACTGATCTGAAAAACGATGAATACCACTGTAAGTTTTTTTCTACTCAGGGGATAACGAACTAAACACTCTGATCACAAAGTTTCTGATAACATATGTTCAAAATGAATACTGCTACCATAAACTATTAAGCCTTCTGTCTTGGAATTTACCTGAGCTACCAAAATCAAGATCATGATTGCGCGGCTTATCTTTACGTGGATCGACATAAAAATCTCAAAGTCTGTGTTTTTCTGGCCAGTATATGTAGTGATTTGCTGTGATAGAAGACGAGGATAAATATGACTTGAGAACTACAGTCTCGATCAGAAAAAATCCTTACGAATTGAGTGCACGCACGTTCGAATATAAAAGCAGTTCATGGCCAGCATCATGCATGGGACCATATCGAGACTCTGAAAGTTGGTTCATGGCTTGTATAGAGTGTGTGTTAAAGTATACTTGATTTCAGACTATTTTGCAGAACATGCCAATAATAATGTTGGGGTGGGGGGTGTGGGGGAACCTCATCTGTCCTTCCTAGCATCATGATAATGAGAATTTACCAATAACTAAACCATAGATGCTGAGTCTCAAACTGCTTGAAATAAGCTATGGTCATAACTATATATGAGTAATTTAGTTTAATTTACTTTTATCCAGTTGATATGATTGCTGAAGGTTGATTAGGAAGTTTTATGAAGATGTCACTAGAAGCATCTCGTGTATCCATTAATTCAAAAATACAGCAAGCATACCTTTCCCCAGTCTATCTTGAAGAAAATTGCAACGATGACGGCGACTTCAAGGAAAAGAAGGCAGCAGATGGCAACAATATACTAAGATCTAGTCAAGGAAAGAAAATATATGTAGCAGACACAAATGTTATTAGCAAAATCCAACCAAAGGAGAACTCCCTCTAGAAGGAAAGAAAGTGTGCTTATAAAGAATATCATCAATGATTAAAACGTCCTTCGAAATGATGAAGCTTGGAAAATCGTAGAGGTTCTTTTGTTCTTCTAGTTATGCTGAAGCTAAGCAGGAAGGATGCGAAACAAAGGGTAGAATTGCTGGTGCAATTAGCTGTAACATAACCACCGATGGTGCTTAAGCAGACAATAATCCCCGCTCCTAAAAATGTGTATATAAACCTGAAAACAGAAAAGAGTGGCTTGTCAGATGCTGAGTAACCCTTTGCTTGGATATCTTGAATCATCTATCTAGTGATGTTAATTTCCGCAGGAAAAAGCTGTTAATTTTCATGAATATGTCCTCTGGTTGTGAAGAGAAAGTGGAGATTGGAAACCTACCATGGTATTAGAGGAGATGGCCCGAGAGGGAACTTGGCAATACTTTCATCCCATTTCTTTTGTAGCCAAAGCGAGTATATGATCGTTCCAATCCCACACAAGAGCATTACCAGGTTAACTATCCTGATTGAGCCGTGCAAGCAACACCTAGCACACCTTGTCATTGCTGGTTTTGAATCTACCTGTATTAAGCAGCTATCACAACAACCAATAGTGGTAGGCAGTAGAGTATTAAGCTCCTTCCAAGCTTATTTCCCGTCTGAAATTCCAGCGCGCCGGCATGC
This sequence comes from Populus euphratica, assembly GCF_000495115.2. Lineage (NCBI taxonomy): Eukaryota > Viridiplantae > Streptophyta > Magnoliopsida > Malpighiales > Salicaceae > Populus > Populus euphratica. The sequence continues at coordinate 1,608,623 of NW_011499870.1, forward strand.
TTTACTAAGCTACTGCAGGTAAGGAAAGGGGGCTGGTGGGGATGGTGGGCGCGGTGCCATTGATGTCATTTTTGTGGTTAAGAGAGACCGTATCAAAGATTGCTCAGGTGTGCTGTGCATTCAAGAGGGTGGGATTTGCACTTCGTTGAAAGTTAGATGAAAGATGGAGACAAGAAAATACACAGAAGACACCAAGTTGAAGGCAACCTAACAGTCAAGGGGACATCGAGCAAGAGGAGGTCGTGTGCCTCCTCCTATATGCTCTTCTTTTTTCGCCCTTCTTTCGGTAGAACAACATGCTCGACTTTTAACAAAGACCAGATATGGAGAAAATTAGCTTCAGAATCGGCCAAAACCACCATTTGATCTCCCAACCAATACGTTTACTCAAAACACAAGACCAGTGGAAATTAAACGGTGAGGTTTCATATCAAGGACAAAATCCCAAATTTACAATCAGAAATAACATCCAACAAAATCAGAGACAGAAATAATAACCAATTTCAAATTTATTTTTTTCATAGTACAATTTGAAAATATCAAAAATTATACGGACGGCTAATATAGGACTAAATAAAATAAAACCTGTAAAAACAAAACTCCAAGTTGATTGCTTTTGACACCAACAAGACAATCGATACAAAGACAGCTTTCTGTAGTTGTTCGTCCGAACCGATCAGAAGCATTACATGATAGAAGGAAATCCATCTCGCCCTCATATGGCACAAAGGAAAGCAACGCGGCACCGTAGGGCAACAGACAAGGACATCCAACCCGACCATTTCACGACACATGCACCAGACAGGACAATGGCAGGTGTGGAAGCTAGATTCCACTTTCAGCCGCAATTCTACCAACATATCTCCGTTCCACCATTTTTTTTGTTTCCATCACAGCTTGTTCATTTCTCTGGTGGGCATCCCAGTGTGCATCATTATCACAATGACAGGAGCATACAATTATTCCAGGTACAAAAAATAGTGCCACTTCTATATCTCATGACTATGGGAATCGCATAGCGACAACGTGAAGCCGACAAGGATCCTTCAACCTGATTTCTCTCTTCTTTTTTGGGCCCAAAATGCAGGTGCTGAAGATTACAGTTCAGAGCTAACACAGATGCACTAATTCAGAAATTCAAAATAGGTAAGGCATAAAAAATGCCCAACATAGTAACAAAATCCCAGTAAAAAATGAAGTCACTGGATGCAAGTTCTGGCAGGTCAAATTCCGAGTTATGTGCCTCATTCCAGCCTTATCCTATCCATATCATTTATCACCCCTTCAAGCTGTATCATAAAAAGGAAAACGAAAAAATCATGACAGGCGAAGGTCAGCATTAGTATAAAATTGGAACACCAGCAAACAAGAAAATGAGTATACCTTGACAATTTGCCGCAAAAAGTAATCACCATATTGCCTCACTGGTTTGGTGTCAACAACGTGAATCATGTCCTGCAGTGACAAGGTGATTTCAGAACAAACAAAGTTTAAAATAAATACCATTAACTGCACTTTGCCTATTATAATATATTTAGAAAGTAAATTAACTTGCATTGCTTAGTTGAATACAATCACAACAGGCACACATCAAACAAATCACATACATAAATTAACTTGCATTGCTTAGTTGAACACAAGCACAACAGGAACACATCAAACAAATCACATAAATGTATGGCCTATAGCGTGGATAACTCAAAGGAAGCTATGATAACAAGAAGAATTGGTTACCACAGAGGCAATTATTATGAGCAGAAAATGAGCACATAGCCATTATTCTGTGCTTTTCGTTAGGCTAGCATGGATCAGTTATGCAAGTTGATATGGATTTTACCAACCACAGATGTGACTTTCTAATGAAAATATGAAAGGCTCAGTGAATTGTTTATCAATGTTGTCAACAAAATCAACAAGTCCAGCTAGTTGCAGACTATGGAAACTCCAAGAACATGCAATTGCGTCAATTTAAAATCAAGTGAAACTTTCAAGCACAACATTATAAAAAAAAAAATCTACAAACTAGACAGCATAATCACATACAAAAAGACATACATCATCAATGTAGAAATCCACATCAGCATTTGATATAATCTTTCCCTCAGAATCAACAGCATGAGTCTTGTGCTTGTATGTCATCAGGATAGTCCTGTAAGATGTAATAGCAGCAAGTTGAAAACATCATTTCCAGTCATCCAAAGTTTAAATGAAATAAGTCCACAAAACAAAATACTCACCTTAGAGTTGGTTCATCAACTTCCATGTAATTAGCAAGCTTCCCAACAGATATAGCAGAATACACTTTCAGGAAGGTTCTAACACCTGACAGCAATTGTTGCTGTTTTACTTCGTAAATAAACAATTTCAGTTGCAGTCTGTAAGCATCCTGCAGAGATAAATATCAATTTGTAAATATCACACAGACACACAGGCACAGGACTGTGAAAACTACTCAAGTGGGTCAACTGCCACAAAAGCTTGATTTAGCCCTTTTCAAAACATGAGAATATATGAAAAGGAAACAAAGGGAATGACACTTCCTTGATATGCAGCCATCACTTTTAGGAGAATAAATTAAGAGGAAATCTGTACTGCCCAATCCAGATAACTCACAATGCTTAGATAAACAAATGGCAAAACCAAGTGAGACTCCTTCATGTGGTCAATGTTTGTGTACTTAAAGCAGATGACTACAATAGCTGCAGTGTTTTAGGTGCAGCAGGAGCTAAACCATTTGGAATTTACAAGTGCTATCATTATCCATATAAAGCATATCATGACTTGAATCGGATGATATTATTAAAAATACTTTCCGGAAAAAATGTGCTGCTTTAGCTTGTTGTGATCCCTGCTGCTGCTGCTATTTTCTTCCCCTCCAGTCCTATTTCTCAAAGAAAGTAGTTCTAAGCATCTAATTTAATATTGTGTCAGCACATGCATTTATTATAACAAAATTCTTTCAATAGACTGCAGCATATCTCGACTTCTGTAATGAACTGAAGCTCAAACGGTGGTTTCTTGCCATATAAATTTCATGAAAAGTTTTTTTCTACAAAGGTTAGCTGGTCAACCGAAAAAAAAAAGAATATGTAGTCCTATTCAAATATTTCTAAGCAGCTCAGTTCATTTACATAAAATTTAATTCACAAGTGATTTCCATATAGGTTAGCTGGCCAGCGAAGAAAAGAGTATCAAAAACTATGTTTTCTGTTTAAATACTTCTCAGTAGCTCTGCTCAACATATAAAATGTGTAATGCATGCCTGGTTGTAGTTTACAAGAGGCTCTTCAAAACTTGGAGCTGAGGGACTGATGAACTTAGGGCATGCATATGAGAAGAGCTCATCATAGATAGCAAATGCCTCGTTGTCATATCTTTGCATTCTAGCCATCTTTTCACCATACTTCTCCCTTAATTGTACGTTGACTGTCTCATCAATGAGCTTCACTTGTGGGCAAAGAAACAGACAAATTGCCAGCAAAGCATACATCTGCTCATTCTTCTTTAATATCTGCTCATACTGTGGAGATTTCTGATGATACTGCTTGGTCTTGTATATGTACAGGAGAATTTTATTGAATTCGTGAATAGCATCCACATACCTATTAAAAGAAACAAAAAGGACAACAAAAAACATGTTTCATTCAGGTAAAGCCCAGAACACTACTATCAACAAAAAACATGAATTGTTCAAGACCTTCCTTCTCCCGCTCTAGTATCTGAATGATCATCGACTTCTCCACCAGTGCTTGCAAGAAGTTCAGCACTCCATACACATTCCAAGCCTGTAAGTAAAAAATCCTTTAATTCCAATTCAAAACTATATAAAAAAAAAAAGTAACCATATCCCAATTGTGATTGCATGAGTGTGGTAATTATCAAACTATAGTATCCATCAACATAAGCGACAGAAGGGTGTATTCTGATTCCACCTTCATTCAAACTCCATTGCTCAACCCGTATTTGCATTAGTGAAAAGACAAGGTACAGTATTCCCTAAAAACAACCTATCTAATTATAATTTTTCCTCTTTCTCTGTCTCCTCAATTTGTATTTAGGGTAGATTCCAATTTCACATCTCAGTCAAAAAAAAAAAAAAACCTCCAGCTTTCAACAAGTAACAGCCACAGATAATACTCCACTTAACCATTGTTTCTTTCATTCCAATGCTTCCAACAATGAACAACGCAGCAATCAAACTACCATTGAAAAAAAACCATTCCCAAATGACAAGAAACAAAAGCTTTACCTGATCAAATTGCCTCAAAAGGGCAATCTCTTGCTCAGTCTTGTTCTTCATCTTAGCTCTATACTGACAAAAACTCTGAAACTGATAAACAAACTCATCCACCATATCCCATAACCACTGATTCGGCAATTGCATATTCACCACTCCATGCAACACCACCTATCAAATCAAACCAAACACACATAAAAAAAATTAAAAAAATAATAATAATCACAGTTATCACATTAAAGGGGAAAAAAAGAAATACAAGCATAAATAAATAAATAAATAAAACCTGAAAAAGACTGCAATAATTATCCCAACTATCAATCCGCTGCTTAAGCGTAGGAGAAAGTCTTGCATACAAGTGCCTAAACCACATCTCACGATAAAGCAAGCAAAATACATGATCATTGTCGACATAGTTAGCGACCGCATCGACTGAAGGCCAAGGGATGTCTTTGAAGAAACGGTCGGAAAGTGTCTGGAAAGAGGTTTCGTACATCTCGTAAATATCGTAAACGTTTTTTTCTCTTATGTGCCTGTATAAGTGTGTTACGAAGGACTTGACGGAGTCCGGGACGAAGTTTGGGTCGTAACCGTCTAGACCGGTTAGTTCATCGTGTCTGCTCGGAGCGTCGTCGTAGTCGAAGGTTGTTGCCATGGTTGTGGAATGAGGGATCAGAGCAAGCAGCATGGGGAAAGGGTAGAGAGGGAGAGAAGGAGGGGAGTGTGAGAGGCAGCGAGGGAGAGGGTTTAGTTATTATCATTGGGCTTTTAGCCCGTTTTCATAAAAAGGCCCATTAATATTTTCCTGTTTTCAGAAGCATCCGGATTTCTAGAGGGACATAAATCATATCGTGCCATTACCATGTGAGCGAAAAGAAAAATTAAACAGAAAATATAAAAAAAACAAATTATATAAAAAAAATGAAACAAGAGAAAAAAATAAAAATCCAATTAGAAAACCGGAAAAAAATTGGGTCTGGTTCTATGTATAAAGTTAGAACATAAAGTTTATATTGTTCCCAATGTATAAAAGGGAATAAGCTCAATGTTTTGATAGGTTTTGCAGACTTTTTTAATCATGTTTATATATGTTATTTGGATAAGTGCATATTTTCTTTTATTTTATTTTCTTTTTTAATTTTTGTGATTATAAATATCCTTGAGTATCTATAATTATCTTTATCTATTTTATGAATTTATTTTGATTTTACCCTTTTATTATATAAAAATCAAACTAATTTTTTTATAAAAAAAAACTGGCAGGTTTTATCCACTTTACTCCTTTTAAAAAAGTTAAACTAAATTAAAAATATTCACCCTTAATGTTAAAAATATTATATCTCAATTTCAATTTAAAGAAATATAAAAAATACTTTTAACATAATTTTTTAGACTTGTCAGATTATTAGTTTAATCAGGATCTATTATTTTTATCCAAAACAACTTCAATCATTTAAAAAAAAAATTATTTTTATCCAAAACAACTTCAATCATTAAAAAAATTATTGATTTTGACCTAATTAAGTTTAATCGGCCAACCAAATTGTAAATCAATTTAACTCATGAAGTTGAATTTAATAATTATAATTTGTACATTAATTAAGATTTTTTTTATACTTTACCGATACATTCCGAGAGAAAATTAATATTAACACGTAAAAATCAACCTGAAAATGCTATAATCATAGTACTAAAAACTTTAAAAAATATTATGGGGGCTTGAATCTTGGATGAAGAATAAAACTTAAGCTTTCTGTCTATGAATAATGGGGTTTGCGTGTTACTGTCACCGTAATTTTCAAAGGAATATTGTTTGTATTGGGGTTTTATATATATATATTGTCTGCACTCCGCTGCCAAAGCCTCGGCAAACAGGCAAATAAAACCAGTAAAGCAAACCAGTTAAAAATGTAGTAATGATTGTTTTTTTAATTTTTTTTGTGAAAATATTTTAAGATAATATTTATTTTATTTTTTAAAAACAATATTTTACATTAATATATTTAAACAACTTAAAAATATAAAAAATAATTTTAATAAAAAATATTTAAATTTTAATAAAATACAGGCCAACATCGCATGCACTTACAAATCATAAAAGTAAAGCTGCCCAGTCCTGTTTAATCAACCTGGTCATACAACTCATACAGCAAAAGCTCTTAAAAACAAAAGCTCTTAAATGATATTGCCTTAAAAGCAGTCGTTATTCATTAACAGCATCGACATGTTTAGAATAATCTTATTTGAATTTAATTTAAAGATGGTAATGAAATTTTGAAATCTTTTTGAATGTTAAAAATTAAATTTCAAATAAAATTTCATCTCTAAAAATATTATGAAAATAAATCAGAAATTAACCTCTTTGATTTACGATTCTAAAATAAAACATTTAATGTTAACACTATTTTTTTTTCAAAAACCTCATTTCCCGTTTTTAGAAAAAAAAACATTTGAAGAAATAAAATAAAAGTAATAAGAATAATATAAATTTTATTTTATTTTTTCTAAATATATAAATTCAATTTATTTATCAATTACATATTATAAGAAAAAAATTAATTCCTAATAACAAAACCCACTAAAATGCTAGCAAAACTAATCCAGGCCAAGAGGCATTCCCTTTAAAATGACACAAATGGCTCCTATTGTGCAAAGTACAAACATATTTGAATTATCTTTGGTGGTTGCAAATTTGATTGGTGTATTTAACATTGTGTTTTAAAGGTCTTTTAAAAATAATTAAAAAAAAGTTTTATATTTTATTTTAAATTAATTTTTTTAATATTTTCAAATCATTCTAATATTTTATATCAAAATAATTTTAAAAAATAAAAAAAATTATTTTAATATATTTTCAAAATAAAAATATTTTTTAAAATAACCGCTACCATACTTAAAATTATTTTAAAAAACCAGCTGAAATTGAGGATGTGATGATGCAAGAAAAACTTATAATTTTTTAAAATGCTTTTTCTATATACTAAAATAATATAAAAAAAATTATAAAAAAATATATAAAAAAATTATTTTTAATTTCAATATATCAAAATAATTTACAAGAATAGAAAAAAATAAAAATTCAAGTTTTTTTTTTAAGACACGGGCATGCTGCAATACCACCAAACATGGCCTTAATCAAATCATTAACGTTAGGGGAATGTAAATGCTTGCTTTTCCATGACAGCGGCGCACAACATAAGAGGAGAAATCGCCGTTGAATTATTTACAGCCTACAATCTACGATGACTACCTAAAAGGCCAAGGGCAACGGGTAGTCACATGGACGTCATCTTCAAAACTGTCACGCTCACCATTCATCTCGTCACAGGATCCGCAACTACACTTCTGATAGAAAATCAGTCAACATGAGAAGATCCAGACATTCTTGATGCTGTACTTGAGAAAACCCTGCAAAAAACTCACCAATGCCACTTGGCTTCAAGATCATACTCTTTGTCTGTTAGATGAAGTGCGAGTGATGTGAGGTGATTCTGAATAACTGTCAGGTTCATCTTCTTCATCAGAAGATAAGAGGGACGAACCCATCCAAGCCTTAAAACCTTCATTAACACGCCTTTCCACATCTGGAGTGACCACCAAGGTGTTGGTTTCCAACATTTCCAGGCCCAAGTTTCGACTACCAGAATCACTCTCATCAAGAATTAGAGCAGCTTTCCTTCTTAAAAAGATGGCGGTTCCCGCGTATAAAATGACTAGCCCCCATGTCGCAAACTCATAACACCAAAACAAAGGCAATGAACAACTACTCCCTAGTGTCAGGAGGCTTGAACCAAGAAACAGCGCAAGGAGACCAAAGATAATGGCAAAGACACCATTCAAAATGGATAGACAACGCACCCCACCTATATATCAAAAAGATAGTTAGAAGATACCCAAATCAATCAAACAACTAGGCAGCGCATCTATGTAACATACAGAAAAGCAAAATCATGAATATACTGAAAGGGCAAGACTTAATCAAGTTAATCTTTGTTTCACTTTCCTGCAATACTATGGGAATCAGTTCAACAAACTGGAAAAATAAAAGGAAGAAGGAAAAAAACATGTTAAGACCAGGATTGGCTCCCAGCACGCAATGTACAGAGCCAGTCGTCCATGATAAAGACTATTCAAGAAGACCAGAAGTCAAAAGATGGCGGTCCCATTCTGATTAATTCTTTTAATCAATTCCAGTACGCAATGGTCTGACAAGACAACCTTATTTTATCGATTTCAGCTGCAGCCTGTCAACCTATTGTTTCTTCCATTTCTAACTTCATCAAGATTTCTGATTGCACTAATCAGTGGTAATGTCAGTCAGCTGCCTCGACTTTATTTCTTGATCTCTTATAAAAAAAAAGGTATAGAGGAAGTGAAATCATTTACATCTCATAAATATATGAGCAACAGCTAAAAAATAAGATGATTTATGATGCATTACAATTTTAAAAATAAAACATCTTGATTGCATCAAACTCAGCATCTGATCATGCAGGTTTCCTCAAGTCACTACTACACTAATTAAGAAATAGACTTGCATGGAAAAAAGAAGAAAAAGAAGCCCAGATACCATTACTCTGAAAGTGTCTAGATCCAACTAATTAAGGCCCTATCCTAAGTTTTCCAATCACCAGAACTGCTGCCATCACCCAAATGTACTAAGGGGAAAGGAGTTCGCAGATCTTCTGGTGCCTAGATCACAGAGGGGAAATAATTCTCCATTTTAGCCCCCCTACTCCCTTTGGTAGAAATATTAATGATCAGATATCACGGTAAAGAAAATGAAGCAATGGTAGAGCTGCTGACTACAAAGGCAATCACAGAGCCTTAAGGGGCCCCCATTGCAAAGGAAACCGTGTAAAAATTCTTAAAACAAAGCAAAACCATAGGAGTTTAACTGATCCCAAAATGCACTGAGGCATGAATCATCCATCACCAAAGCCTTACTAAATAACTTCAAAAACCCAATTGCCCATTTGATTGCTCATCTCCTTAGCAACCCAGTGCTGCATGAATCAGAACTTAAAAGGCATAGTGAAGCCACTAAAGAAAGCAAGCCAGTATATCATATGATTTCAGGTTAAAAAGACAACTACCTCGGTTGCTAAGGAAGACGAGTACAAGTGATATTCTGGCAAAACTTACTAATTCCTCCCCTTTCTTGTTGGTATGTTTGCGATAGCAATTACCAACAATGCATGAGCTACACTATTCAGAAAGCAGCAGCCAACAACTCAAACACCAATAAAAAAACTACAAAAACAAGTGTGTTTATCTGTTTCCTTCTTTTTAAGTATAATCCTAAAACCAAAATCACCAAACTTAGTCCTATAAAGAATTAAAATGGCATGTATAGACAATGAAAAACCCTTAATGATAATAATGCAACGCAAACATTTAGATTCTACATCAATGGGTCAACACAATTAAAGCATACCCCTTTTTGAAGCACAGTAATTATTTTCAACCACCTTCAAGCATCCATGTCTTGCTGGAGCAGAATAAGCAACATTCATCCCTGCACCATGCATAAAACCATGAGATTCCGGATATCAGAGAACACAAGAAACCATCTAACCCAGCCTCAAATATTCCACCCTTAACACCAAAAACAAAAGGAACACAACAAATTAATTCTCAATCCAGGGACACCCAAGTCACTAACTATAAGAGTATTTTTTTATGATCAAGAAGTTATCCCAGGCCCATCTCTATATCAATATCAGTCCATAAAAAAAAATTGATATTCCACACTTCATGTTAGTTAGTCACTTTGTCCAGGAATGACCAAGATTACACTTAATCCACTGTACCTCTCAAGTCTAAACACATAACACAACGCCAGAGATTAATAACTACAACAGACAAGAAATGGAGATCTTGTTTACTCTGGTATCGATCTTTCAATTAGTCTGAAAAGCATTCTGTATTATCACATTACGCAATTGGCCATACTCTCATTATTTCCTTTTTGACACTTGATACATTTTGTTAAACAGTAACTTTAAGCATCAAAATGCACGATTACAATAAGCCATTATCATTAGTTGATACACTGAAAGCTAAACCAAAATTTAAACTGATATCTAAACCATTTATTGAAGTACAGTTGCATTATATTCTATAACTAGAAACAAATCACCATAAATTAACCAAATCCCATTGAAACCCACAATTAATAACACCCTCACTCACCTAAAAACGGAAACCAAGAAAGAAAGCATACCTGCAACAAGATAGGCAAGCGAAGCCAAGAAAACAATGACGGAGGGAACAAAAACAACCATCCAATAGTAATCAACAGTCTCCTGATCCGTCAAATAAAACGCTCCAGGAAACAAATCTGAATTCCCACCATTTTTTATCGGCAATGGCTGTAATCTGTTACCGCTACACAAAGGTCTCTTCCCACCATCGCCAGGAAACACAATTTTAAAACTCACTGTCGTCGAAACAAATATCACTAGGCATATAATTCCCACTGTAGAAATCAATAACGGTCGCTGTAATTTCGTCCATGCTTTGTCTTCTTCGCGAAGACATTCGTATTCGTGTTTCGGCATGAAGGCTTGCCGTAATGCATCGCTGATTAAAGCCATTTTTTGCGATCGGTGATTTTCAGGGTTTGGGAGTGAATGGAAACAAAAAGGAAGCACGTGGTTTTGGATTTAGTGAGGTTTATTATTTAATTAAGCGCTAATTAAGGTCAATTGTGTGAAAATGATGTTAATTACGAGTCTAATTTAACGAAATTTGACGGAGATACTAGGGCAAGAGAGTGGCGTTGTAGTGGTGATATGCTGTTGCTTTAGTTGTTTTTTAAAGGTTTTTTTCAGGTGTTGCGGGATTTGGCGGGGCTTCTCGTGCGGTGGCGCGTGCAATCATCAAGTGGACGATTTGTGACTTCTTATGCTTAGGTGGATAGATGCCTCTTTGTAAAATTGAACGATCAAAATTTTGAAAGTTAATTATAAATGAGTCCCTGTAGTTTATTTAAATAAATAAATTAGTGATAGCTTATTAGCTTCTATCTATTAAATTTTTTTAGTCCCTCCATCAATTCTCTATTATTAAAAGTATTTGGGATTATTACAGCGGTTTCAGTTTAAAATAATTTTTACTTATAAATATACTAAATAATTTTTTTTTATTTTTAAAAAATTATTTTTAAAATTAACACATTAAAATAATATAAAACATAAAAAACTTATTTTTAATAAAAAATTTGAGTAAAACATGATTTCAGTCGCATTCTCAAATCTCAAAATTAATACTCTAAATTTAAACAATTTTATTTTAACTTGAGATCCATTAAACTTAAACCTGAACCTAAAAATATAAGATATATGATATTTGATTAAAGCATGAATATCCCTTTATTTATTTTCCTTAATAGAATGTAACAAGGGTGCTTGACTTATGGGTGGTGAAAATGAAAGACGGTAAAGTTTTTGGATTGATTTGAAATTCTAGTAATAGATAGAATACTAAAATATCTTTTTATCATTTATTAATTAAAGTTTGGTATGAGTACTAATGTGGTGTAAGGTATTTTTTAAAAATATTTTTTAATTAAAATAATATTTTTTATTTTTTAATATTAACACATCAAAAAAACACATAAAAAGCAATAATTTCAAACTTTTTTAGACAGAAAAAACAACTTAAAGGATAGAAGTTCTAATAATGTCAAACGGACATGAGTTCCAAGGAAGATTGTCATCGTATTTTTTTAATATTACTAAATATACTAAAATGTCTATGTTTTACTATAGCTCCACCAGTCTTTTCTTCTTTTTTTGTTCTCGATTTTTTTTTTAATTGCAATTTGTAATGGTCAACTTAATGAACAATTTGTCAAATTTTATTAAGAATCGGAAAAATTAAGAAATAAAGGATCAAAGTGTACAACAAAAGGAACAATCTAAAATTCTTGGAAAAAGTTTTTTTAGTCCTCATAGTTTCATTTTTCTTTCTCTACAATCCCTATATTATTATTTTTTGTTATATTTCAATCCCTAAATTAGAGAAATGAGAGAGATTCACGGGATTCTAACAAATAAAAAAACTCCTTAATTGAAAGTGATTTTTTAACACTAAAATGTCAATTTTGATATGAAAAATTTCTTAAGTGTAGTTTGATTATAACTGTTTTGAACATCAATATTATCTAAAAAATAAATTGAGGCTAAGAAAAAAGATTTACCTAATTTAATTTTGTATTTTTTATACATTTTGTTTTTGGGTTTTGAGCTTGATAAATTAGTTTTTGAATGTTATAAGGGTATTATTTATGTGTTTTTAGATAAAAATGAGTTCAAAAATAACTTCTCATGACAAACAAATACCCACTTTAATTTTATAGTCATCACACGGTGGATAAAATCTAGATAAAAAAAATAGCAAGTTATTAGCCTTTTTAAAGGACATGTCATCTATCGTAAATTTTTTTCAAAAAGACAAACCACAAGTCAACAACTCTTTATAAGATGGCATGCCTACATGATGTTGTAGGCTTATAAAATAAATATATTTTATAGTATTATAATTGTAAATCAATACTAGATAAGTAATAGAAACTAATATATGATGGAGCCAATATTTCATGATGGAAAAAAAAAGTGGTGTTAGTGATAAAAAATTTAAAAACTGAAAAAAATGATTTGTAGCAATTTACAGTGTTTTATGAGAAAAGATATAGCACTTTCGCTATATGATTTAACTTTTACGTTAATAAAAAGCAAAAAAAAAAAATATAAAGTTAAATTCTCTACCAACTTAATATTAAAAAACAAATCAACAAACATAACTTTTGAAGAAAAAAACTCATGAGAAAAAACATTGTAATAATTGACAATGTTCTGTGAGGAAAACTACAATGTTCTCCCCAGTACAATCGACAAAGATAATTTTAAAAAGAATCATAAAAAAAACCATTTAGAGAAATATTATAGCAATCTAATGTTTTGTGAAGAAAATAACAATGTTTTCCCTATATAATTTAGTTTTATTGTAGTTATATTTTTTAATTAACTCAATATTCAAAAAACAAATCGACAAAGATAATTTTTTAAAAAATCATATAAATTCATTTGGAAAAATAATGCAGCAATTCATAGTGTTTTTAAAAAAATTAAAAAACTAAATTCTCAATTAGCTCAATATTAAAAAAAATTGAAAAAAATAATTTTTGAAAAAATAAAAAAAAATAAAAAACACAAAAAAATAGGGACAAAAAAACTATGTTGGAAACGCTATTACAATTCATAATGTTTTGTCATAAAAGTTACAGCGCTTCCCTACCTGATTTAGCCTTATTTATAATGACTTATAATTATAATTCTCAACCAGATAAATATTAAAAAAATAAAATTGACAGAAATAAGTTTAAAAAAATCATGAAAAAAAAAACTATATGCAGAGATAATGTAACAACCCATAGTGTTTTGTGAGGAAAGCTATAATGCTTTCCCAACATGATTAAACTTTATTATAAAGTTAAATTCTAATCAGCTCAATATTAAAAAAAATAATATCGATCAAAATAATTTAAAAAAAAATATTACAAAAAAAGAAAAACATAAAAGAAACTGAAAAAAAATTGAGGAAAAACTATATCAATTTATAGTATTTTGTGAGGAAAGTTATAGAGTTTTCCCCATATTATTTAACCTTATTTTTATTTATTTGTAACTGTAATTCTTAACCAACTTAATATTAAAAAAATAAATTTGATAAAAATAATTTAAAAAACAAAAAAATATATGGGAAAAAAAATTATAGTAATCCACAGTAATTTGCGAAGAAAGTTACAGTGCTTCCCTTATATAATGTAACTTTAATTATTAATCAACTCAATATTTAAAAATAAATTTAAAAAAGATAATTTTGGAGAAAAATATATGTATAAAAAACCATGTTGAGAAATATTATAGCAATCAATAATGTTTTAAAGAAAACAATTGCAAAATAAATTCTCAATCAGCTTAATATTAAAAAAATAAAATCAACAAATATAATTTTGAAAAATAAAAATAGAAAATAGAAAAACCATATGTGAAAACACCGAAACAATTCATTGTATTTTAAAAGAAAAAAATTACAAAGCAAAATTTTTAACAAGTTTAATATTAAAAAAGTAAAATTAAAAAAGAAAAAAAAAAGGAAGAAAAGGTGCAAAAAAAATGAACAAAAAAACAAAAAAGTGATTAAACAAAAGAAATAAGAAATAAGAAGTAAGGAGAAAAACAAGTGTAAAAAAAATAATAAAAGTAGAAAACAAATCACTGCACATGAAGCATTGGATGTGGATGTTCCAGAAAATCAGTTTTCAAACTTTCTTTTATTTGTTTGCTGTTAGGAAACTTGGTTAATGAAAAACACTCTCCATTCAAATAAAAATTTGGCTTGGTTTTCAGTAAAGTGTTTTCCTGGAAAATTTGGGTAAGAAACACTTTTCGGAAGTTGTGAAAAATTTAGAAATATCATATTATTTGTTAATTATATAAAATTTGATCCTCAAACTTTTGATTGTTATATATATTTTATTTTGAATATCTATTTTTCAATTTCATTTCTTAAAATTTAATTTTTATATTAACTTTGGTCCTCATTTTTATAATTGTTATTTGCTTTTCTCCTATTATTTTTTTATTAAGCTTTTTCCCTATTATTTTTTTATTAAAATTTTTTATCTATCAAATTTGATCCTCATTCTTTTGATTGTTACTTATTTTATTTGAAATAATTTATAAAATATTAATTATAATTATTTTAATTTCTTTATCTTTCATTTTTTTTATTTAATCTCTATTATTTTGATTATTATTTATTTTATTTAAGATAATTTATGAAATTATATTTTTTTTCAATTTCATTCTCATTCAATTTTTTAATTTCTAAGATTTGCTTCTTATTATTTTAATAAACTTGAGAAAAATAAAATATTAATAAATTATTTTCCAGATCATTTCCAATAACATAACCAAACACTAGAAAGTGTTTTCCAGTTTATTTTTTATAATGCTACTGAATATCAAAAAATAATTTATTTTTTAAAAATTTATTTTTCTCAAAATTTATTTTAAAAAAACAACTTTTCTACAGAATCTAAATTCCCCGCAACCTTCGCTTATTAGTTAATTCTTAATAGAAAAGGACTTGGAGCCGCGTGCCTGGCTCTCTCTTGTTTTTAGTCCCTCAAATTTTACTAAGGCTGCCATTTCACATACTGTCTCTTTCTCAAACTCTCGAAATGGGGTGCTGCGTACCACATCATCATGCAATCTCTTATGTTTTTTTTCCTGACCTTTGACAGGAACTCTGTTAATTTCACTAGAGTTCTAATTGACACCGCAAACAAACCAGACTTGTTAATTCTATTAAACCTTCCATTAAAAGTAGTTTTAGAGATGGAAGTTGCAGCAACAGAAACAACTTTTATAGTGAGTTAATGCGTTATATTTGATGCAGATGGTTGGAAATGATCAACAGAGTTGTGGGGCTGATACAGTTCAATTTACAGTAGGATCAACTGGATTTTTATACAATATCTAAATATGCAGGATGAGGATTTGGAGATGAACAGACAACAAACAAGATTGCAATGCCAACAAGAGCAACAGTGTTGATGGCTTAGTGATGGGAGTCCATAACAAATAGCTAACACGATGATCGAGGAAGCGGTAATGGTATATTGAAGAATTTTGTTAGTAGCCTTTATTGTTCTTACTTTTGCTCTCCTTTTGTGTGAATATTTGTACGTGATAAATCGAAAAGATACAGTAATCAAAATTTAAAAGTTGAATATTTAGGTTTATTTCATAATGTAATAATTTATTTGAAAAGGGTATTGATAAAGATAATAAAGGAAATGAACAAAAATACTTGCTTGAATAATCAAAATTATAAATGTTTATATATATATTTGGAAAGCATCTGTCCAATTACAAACAACAAATTCATACAAAAAAGATATCCTACAGGACATGACTAGAAGGTGGAGCAGCTTGCATGAAACCACAACAACAGGGAGGAATGCAACGCTGGATCGGTGCTGGAGTGCTAGGTATGGAATAAAGCAGCACCCATTGGTATTAGGCACAACAATCGTCTTGCAAATTCTAGCTGGGATGCCATACAAGCAGCCCACATAAAGAGTCTCATGAATCTTGTATACCATCCTCATCTTTGTGTACACACGAACCGTCAACAAGGAATCAGATCCTGCTTGATGTGCCCCACCAACTCTTTCCACGTTCAAGATTTTAGCAAGGGCTGCCAAGCCTAACTCACCACCACGCAATCCCTGGCAAAAGCATGCCATGTATTTGATATCCACCACATCTCCTAACACAATACCGAGTAGAGACATAAAACCAGCCACAGAATGGGACAATGGCCTGTTTGTCATTGTCCTCAATGTGTGTGACAGATCATACAAGCCATGGAAGGTAACCCAACAAAGGTTTCGATGCTTAGCAACTACACGTGACAACAACTGTGAGAACATGTCGAAATCAATCCCAGCTCTTCTTAGCTTGTCAAAATCGATGCCATTGTCTTGCAAGAACTGTATAGACTGAGAGACAAACAAATCCTTTGACAGATCGAACCGCAAATTGAACTCCCACGTGCCCCCGATTTTGTCACTTGCATCTGCAACTGTGATGCCAAATTGGATTAACCTTAATAGATCAACATTATGCTTCAAATCCTCATAACAAGTCAAGTTAGTGGCGTCTATGGAGTGTTTCGAAAGAAACCAGGAAACTCTGTATCAAATGAGACAATTGGAAATCTGAACAAGACAGCGTCCAATCTGAAAATCTCTCGCTAAAAATTCTGTCTCCACATCGCAATGATTTTGGTGGCAACCATTCTTCTTTATTCACTCACGTTTCAATATCTCTAGCAAAAAGCAACAAAAACAACAACAAAATTAACAGAGGAAATAATTGATCATTTTGTTAAAGAAGTGACGAGTTGAATATTAGGGTTTGTTGCTTCTACATATACTATACTTCACCGGAGTCTGCATGTCCGCATGGATTGGGGATTAACTAGTTTCCACTGACTTATACCAACCGTATTATTCTTACAGTTAGCCGCGTCCTTATCAATTTTGGATTAATTAATTCAAGTTGATAAACTATAAGGACTAATTTATAATTAAATCAAAATTTTAAATCTTTTTTAGTTATATACATTAATAATTTGTCAAGTGACAAAAAAAATATTCATATAAGGAAGTTGTTTTCTATATAATTTCAAAAGATTTAAGATTTTGTGATTTATTCATAAGAAAACTATTAACATAAGAATATTTAAAAAAAAAAAAACCTTGTAATGTTAATTTTTTACTATTAGAAATGTAAGAGATATATGGAAGTTTTTTCTTGATAAAAGAATTTATAATTTTTTTTTCAAGAAATTGAAAGGAAAAAAAAAGTAATGACAATTTTCAACAATTACGGCCAAAAAATGAATAAGTTATGTTGGAGAGCCATATACTTAAATCAAGTAAAAAAACATAATCATCTATTATTTTTTTGTTGTTGGTTATTATTTTGATAGTTATAACTATAATGGGTGGTGTCATATTGTACTAAAAAACAATTAATGTAAAATAAATTATTTGATTTATGAAAAAAATTTTACTAGCCGCTAGGTTAATTTTAAAATCTCACAATCTGATTTTTTATTTAATACGAGTTTTAAATTAAACCTTGTGAGAATTGTTCTGATATAATCTAATCAACTTGACTATTTTAAAAGTAATTTGAATAACCATAAAAAATATGGTCTGATTTAAAAAAAATCAAAATAACATCTTTTAGAAAAATATTAAGAGACAACGATGCATTGAATCATCTTGGATTTTATTGTTTAACTTGAAAAATTCATAATTTAGGTCATGAGCACTATTGGGTTGAATAATTTTAAAGCTAATTTTTATTTAATTATATGATATTTTTTTCAAAGACCTCATATTTTATCTTTGTTTCAACTTTGATCCTCTCCTTTTTAATTTTTCTCAAATAATAAAATTGAAACTTTTTTCGTGAAATCAAGAACCAACTCATTGGCAAGATTGTTTAAAGATCAAGATAATTACATAAGAAGTAAATCAAACCAAACTTTCAACCCTAACTTATAATCAACACAACATTAAAGCATCAAATTGAAAGGAAAAAAATACACAGAGAAAGAAAAAGGACTAGATTGATATTATGTTTTTTCTAAAAAACAAAAAAAAATGCCATTATGTTTTGTTTCAATTTGATCCTCTCATTTTTTTAATTTTTTGCACCCAAACAATTTGAATTTCTTTTTATTAAATTAAATATAAACCCAATATCATGATATATTTTTCAACATCATGATAACCAAATAAAAATCAAATAAAAAAATATTATTAACCTCAAATTCTAACAAACACAACAACAAAACAAGTCATAAAAAACATTGATGGATTCACACTATTTTGCCTCACATGCCACAATAAAACATTTATAGTTAGTTGTTTAATAGTTAGTTGTCTATAGAGAGCTTTTTGAAAATATTATTAAATATGGTCTAACTTAGAGGATCAACGTAATGTCTGCCAAGCTAGCCTTTAATCTAGGTTAAGTTTCAAATTAAACCATGTAGTAATTGACTTGGTGTAACTCAATCAACTTGGCGGGTGCATCCACAACTAGGTTGAAATTTAGTTTGATGTTTTGAAAAAAAATCTAAATAAAATCAATTTATTTAAAAAAAATTAAAATAAA
Organism: Populus euphratica; assembly: GCF_000495115.2. Classification (NCBI taxonomy): domain Eukaryota; kingdom Viridiplantae; phylum Streptophyta; class Magnoliopsida; order Malpighiales; family Salicaceae; genus Populus; species Populus euphratica. The sequence continues at coordinate 1,627,634 of NW_011499870.1, forward strand.
GACTTTCTTGATTAACCTGAGATATCAGCATAACTTGTGACTCGATTTATGAACCCAATTAGTTTTAAAAACTTTATTTTTGTAATTTATTTTTTATTTAATCTGATGATAATATCAATAGATATTCTCATGAAAGATAACAAATAAAATAATGAAAGAAAATATATTTTTTACATGAAAACTATCTTTTTTAATTCATTTGGTTTTCTTTTCCAACACTAAAATGGTTTTTTTATTAGCAACATAGTTAATTAAATAAAAAGCAACAACAATCATTATAAGAACTATAATGGTTTGAACTAATATATATAAAAAATGAAAACCTAATTTTCTTATTCACACATTGTTGAAAATATGTTTTTTTATATGAAAAGCATTGTGTTTTTCAAGAAAAAAACTTATGATGATCATGAAAGGAAATTTTAATTAAAAAAATCATGAATCGATTATTTTTGCGCATCTATATAAAAAAATATAAGACCAATAAATTAAAAAAATTATGTAAAAATTTTACAATAAAATATAATGATAATCTAATAAATAATTAGATTTTTTTATTGATTTTTTTTATTCACTAGCCTGAGGATATAAACTATTATAAACATATTAAAATCAAGAAAGCAAAGTATAATTTCTCATAGTACAGTAGAAAAGTGAAAATACAATCAAACTATATGAGATTTTTTATAATTATATATATTTTTTTATTTTAAAACTTTTTTCCTTTAGTAACTTTCTTTAATTGCCTAATTAGATGGAATTAATGTTAAAATTATTTAGAGGTACCAAATCAAAAGAAATGGAACTAAATTATAAACCATGGAGAACAATAAGTCTAACCCAAGAGTTTTGCCAATATTTATTTTGATCCACAAGTTTTTTTTATTTGTTTTTTGGGCTCCTATGAAAGAGAGAGAGAGAGATGCTTAAAAATGATGTTAGAGGACCACCATGCATGTGGCCGTAGCCCTTTTATGTATTTTTCTTTTTTATTTGGCATAAAAAAATAAAATTACTATATTGATTTACTTGCTTTTTATTTTTATAATGATTTTTAAATCATAAGTCTATATGCTCCTAGCCTGCTACCAGAGGTAAAGTGTCGAGCCTGATCGTTTTAATTTTTTTTTTTACACTTAAAAAAATAAAATTATCATACTTATTCACTTACTCTTTAATTTTAACTTGATTCTTAAATAATATTATAAATTTTCATTTGAATTTTCATATTTTTTAAATTATTATGTATGTAATATGAAAAATACTAATACCAATAACAATTGCTCATGAATATTTGATTCATTTAAAAATAAATAAACAGATTTTGAACATAATTCTAATATTTTTATGAGTTTTTAGCTTTCAATCACATATAAAAACAAACATAATATTTTGATATTATTTTAACTTGTTTTAATATATATATTGAAGAATTATATCAAGTCTCCCATAGTTTAATCGTTTTTTTTTTACTTTTATATTTTAAAAATTTATACTTTACATCCTAAACTTTATAATACTTTGTATCCTGCCAAAAAAATTAACAAAAAAAACATTAAATTATTTATAAAATTACTATTATATTCTATATTTTATTTAATAACTAAAAAATCTTTTCAAAGTTAATATTACACTCTTTTCATTGAACTAAAAAATTCCCTAGCCAACATGGTTTATTTGTTCTTGTTTTTCTTCTTCCTCTTCTTACGTGGAACCATTATTTTTTTTAGAATATATTTGGTAATAAAGTAATTATTGCTTTTCAAATAATTTTTCATATTAAAATATATTCTAATAATTTTTTAATTTTTTAAAAATTATTTTTAAAATTAGTACATCAAAACAATCCAAAATATAAAAATTAAATTAAATTTTAATAAAAAAAATTAAAATTTTAAAAAATATAGATTGAACCGTGTTCCTAAATAATTCCTTATTTTTCTTCTTCCTCCTCTACGTTAGATAATTTTAAAATATAAAAAATAATTATTAACAAATATTTTAACACGTAGATCCTGCCATCAGCACACCAGGCACTGCATTCTTTTAAGTCAAACAAGTCCAAAACAAAATGATGGAAATCATATGGAAGCTAAAACGTTAGGGCCAGAGGCTTCGAATTTTGAGATCCAGAAAGGCGATGAAACCTAGCGATGTGGGTATCCTTAAAATCATGAGATTTCAGGGATTGGATGACACATTGGGGTTCATGAAGGCTATTTAAACCGCTCCTGATTTTCCAGATCCTTGTATAGCTGTATTGGGCTTTCCTCTTCTTTCTTATTTTTGATCTGGGGCTGTTTGTTTGGTAGTTTTTGGTGTAAAGAGACACTACAACATACCAAGGATAGTAATGTCATTTTACATGATTTAAAATTTCAAGTTGACAAAGGGTAGAAGGTATGGTGCATTTGATTTTGGAAAATGATTTCTAAAAAATTATATGTTAAATTTTTATGTGTTTATTTATCAGTAAAAAAATTGATTAATAAAAAATATTTTTTAATTAATAAAAAATATTTTTTTATCAAAAAAAATTTAACTTAATTTATAGGAAAGTATTTTTTTTAATTTGGGAGTAAAACATTTTTTTAAAGTTGTTAATAAATTAAAAATATTAAATTATTTACTAATTATATCAAATTTAGTTCTCAAACTTTTGATTGTTGTATATTTTATTTGAATTTTTTTTAATTCATCTTTTAAATTTTAATTTTGTTTAATTTTTATATTAACTTTGATTTTTATTTTTATGATTGTTATTTACTTTTTTCTTATCATTTTTAAATTGAAATTTTTTATCTATCAAATTTAATTATATTTTTTTTATTACTTATTTTATTTAAAATAATTTATAAAATTATTATTATTATTATAAAAAAAATAATTTGATCCTCATTTTTTTTGGTAAAAGATATAGTTTTTGAAAATACCGAGGCGAAACGAAATAATAATTAAACCATGGAGATTTAATTGTCTTTTTTTAACAAAACAATGATTCTAATTTAAAACTTTACATTTATTAAGATAAATAAGAGACATTTTAATAAGAAAATTAATTTTAGACTGGAAACATATATTTTTGTTTTTATGTAAAATGACTTTATTTAAAAAAAAAAACTATTGTTTTAATATTAAATAAGAAAAAAATTGAAAAGCTACATATGACATGAGATTAAGTATTTTAATATATATTATTTTTATTTCAGTTTCTTAACTCAATATTTAGTTTACATCAACAAATTTATTATTATTTGTCAACACATATAGTTTTTAATTTAATTTATTGAATACATATATTAACCTTATTTTACAAAAAAATTTATATTGATAAAAATAAATTTTAAAATAATTATATTTTTAGATTTAATACTAATTTTTTTTCGTGATCAGAACATTCTGTTTTTATGTTTAAATTTTTTTGATCCCTACAGACATAATTAAAAAAAGAAGAAGAAAAAGAAAGGACAGTAATGCATCTGTCGTGATTGAAAAAAAATAAAGAAAGGACAGTTTCACTTTATTTGTTTTTATAAATTTTTAATTTGTTGGGTTTTCCAACGCAACAATATCAAATCTCAAACATTTTGCTATGAACTCAAGATCATTTCAGAACACAACACTAATAAAAATGAAGATTCAAATCTCCATAAGAACAAAACTAAGTGTTATGGACCAATAATCGAAGGTTTGGGAGGGACATGGCAGAGCTGTCTCCCTCAATTTCGACCACTTCTTTCATACAATTCAAAAGCTACCCATGAAAGAAAAGATCATGGAGTCTGCAAGTCGGTTGTGCTGTCCCTATACTTCAACCCATTTCTCTACCTCTTCCTGAACGCCCTTGCAAATGCTTGAGAATGTCCTCAACTCCATTGTTGACCCAGATGAAGAAGCTATTTCATAGAAAGAGAAGGAAGCTCGCAATACGTTACCAATTGCCTAGAGAAGGGCATGCATCCGAACTGTACAGAGAGCAGTTGATCCCATTTAATTCTCTTTACACAAAAAAAAAAAAAAAACACTTGCAACAGCAGAATCACAGCATCTCTTATGATTTTGTTTTCAAGTGGCAATACAATCCTAGGAAGGGAAAAAAGAAATGCTCAATCGATATGGTACAAACCAGAACTTGTAGAATAAGTTTATCTGAAACCATCATCACTTTCAATTTTACTCCAAGTTCTCACCTCAATTTACAGTGTAGTTCTGTCATTCTTTCTACTCTATGCACAGCCCATCATGGCAAGAACAGCAGAAAAATCACCATGAAATTATAGAAACGGCTTTGAAGATCAAGTCTCACACCATCTTTCACTTTACTTCCACTAAATGAAGCTATTCCAAAGTCCAAACAATGGAATCAGTGGCACGCTACAATAACCAGGTTCGGAGGCAAATCAGAGAGCTAGCTAGACACATTTCCTCAGAGCACTAATACTGACCATATTCAACAGGTTAACAATACTCCTCAAAGGTGAGTATTACAATGCAGAACCATACAGGGAATCTTAACAACGTAAGAAAACATAGCATTCATAACTGAACTCTGGTAATATTACAATCATCATTTGCGCTAGAAAGATCTGTTCAAGGAGATAAAAGTGATGTTTATCAGAGCAGCACACAAGCAAAATGCTGGTCATCGCTAAAACTCTCTCTTCATGTACTTGGATAAGTTGAACAAATCCAAGACAGAAACATTCAGATAATCCCCAGTTCACCCTACAATTCCAACCATTCTATGATGCGCCCCGCAAACCACCC
>NW_011499870.1:1633421-1686998 GCF_000495115.2 Populus euphratica
CCCCCCCCGAAAAGACCAAAAAGAACAACCACATAATAAGTTCATTTGCAAGCATGAATGACAATATTAATGTGACGAATTCAAATGTTTTCCACAACTTGCATAAAAGAAAATGATACGGCCCAATCATTCACTACTCGGATCTCTATTGCGGAGTCTATAAACAATACGTCCTCTACTCGAATCATAACGACTCACTTCAACCTTGACTCTATCTCCTGGCAAAATCCGAACAAAATTCTTGCGTATCTTACCAGAGATATAACCGATAATTAAATCTTCGTTGTCTAGGCGAACCCGAAACATACCATTAGGTAGCGATTCAGTGACAGAGCCTTCATGGGTCCATTTCTGTTCTCCAGTTGGATTGGCCTTTGCATTGGTAGAAACAGGAAACCTTGAAATAGTTGGTGTCGTAGCAATAAGGCCAAGGGAGTGTGTCGTTTTGGTGAGTGATTGGCTGAAGAAGACTGTTGATGGAGAAAGATTGGTAGGTTTTGTTGAGAACCCAGTTGCAGTTAGAACATGAATTTGAGTTGCTGTTGTTGTTGAGGTCATTGTTTTTAGGGGGATCAGATCAGACAGAGTTTCAAGGAACAAGTTGGGAACTTGAAAAGCCTGACCCTAGAAGAGAAAGGCAGTGTTTGTTTGTGATAAAAAGAAAGAAAAGAAAGATTTATACTATGATTTGGAGAGGATAAGGAGGAAGAGGAAGAGAGCACCAGCCACATTGTCTTGTTCCTTTTATCAAATTTTTTTTCCTGAACTTAGGTTCTAGAGATTATCATGTCATACTTAAAAAAAAAAATTATGTAATTTAATTATCCAATAACTCATGTATCTCGCTGAAATTTATTTTAGTTATATTATCAAGTGATAGGTCAGATGGAAGCTAGTCTTAAAATTTCTTTACTTAACTTTTTTTGTTAAACCAGGGGGGGGGGGGGGGGGGGGGGTATTTTTTTGTCAAATTTAGTTCAGCTAGGACGTTAATCTTAAAATTTCTTATTAAACCATTTAAAACTTACATTGTATAATAGATTTGATTGATTTAAAAATAAATTAATAAATTAATAAAAAAATAATTTAATTTTTAATAAAAAAATTAAAAATAAATATTAAGATATTAATTTATTGAAACAATTTGAGTTTCACAATTTCTCGCAATTTAAATACGAACACTACTAGGTTTAAAACAATAAATAATTATTTATTTATTTATATAACAGTAATATTGAGATATTTATTTGAAATTGTGATAATCTTAAAAAATAAATAATTTTTTATTTAATTTTTAATTAATCTAAAATAACATGCTAAATATGTGATTCGGGGGATGAATTCCATCAGATTTAATAACTTTGTTCATTTTAAAACTAGTTTTTATATATTTATATAAAAAAATAGATGTTTGTAAAATTAAATATTAATTAAAAGTATTTCTTTAACACAATGAAAAAACTTATAAATATTAAATCAAAATAAATTAAATAATTTAATTTTAAATAAATAAAATATTAAATAATAAAATCATAAAAAAAATGAATCAAGATTTACTTTTAAAGAATAATTTTTTTTTAATAAAGAAAACTAGGTTTATATATAGACTGACCTATCATGTTTGAATATTTAAAAAGAGACTAGGAGTGTGGGCTTGAGTTTTTTTTATTTGCTTGTTTTTTTAAAAATAGCAAGTAACATGTTATTTATTATTTAAATAATAGCTATAAAGTTAGGCGACCGACTCTAAAGGATAAAAAACTTTAATTTTCACTTTTTTTTTCAAAAACACATAAGAGAAACCACAAGATCTCAAAAACCTATTTTTACTATTAAATCACCATCTAATCAACTAAAAAATGAGTGATTAACCTGATTCAAAAATATCTCTATGACCCAATAATAAAAAAACAAGATGTAAATCACCATGTCAATAAAAAAAATAAATATTAAGATATTAATTTATTAGAACAATTTGGGTTTCATAATTTCTCGCAACTGGATATAAACACTATTAGGTTTAAAAAAATAAATAATTTTTTATTAATTATATAATAGTAATATTAAGATATTTATTTAAGATTATAATCTTAAAAAATAAATAATTTTTTATTTAATTTTTAATTAATCTAAAATAACACTCTAAATATATGATTTAGGGGATGAACTCCATTAAATTTGATAACTTTGTTAATTTTAAAACTAGTTTTTATATATTTATATGAAAAAAATAAATGCTTATAAAATTAAATATTAATTAAATATAAGGGTGTCTATTTAATACAATAAAAAATTTACAAATATTAAATCAAAATAAATTATACAGCTTAATTCTAAATAAATAAAATATTAAATAATAAAATCATAAAAAATAATAAAAAAATCAATTAAGAATTACTTTTAAAAAATGAATTTTTTTAATAAAAAAGGCTAGAATTATATACTGACCTATCATGTTTGAATATTTAAAAAGAGACTAGGTGTGTGGGGGATTTTTCCTCCTAAGTTTTTTTGTTTTTAAAAATAAATTTGCTTGTTTTTTTAAAAATAGCAAGTAACATATTATTTGTTATTTAAATAATAGCTCTAAAGGATAAAAAAACCTTAATTTTCACTTTTTTTTTTCAAAAACACATAATAGAAACCACAAGATCTCAGAAAACCTATTTTTACTATTAAATCACCATCTAATCAACTAAAAAATGAATGATTAACCTGATTCAAAAATATCTTTAAGACCCAATAAAAAAAAACAAGATGTAAATCACCATGTAAATACAACTCTCTCATCAAATAAAATTTATTGAAATTATGTGTTTTTCACCATAATCTGACTCTCTAACTATAATTTTTTATTATAATTATGTAGCAACCACGGTGGGGAAGATTATTTGCAATTTGGATAGGTTGAGTCGGTAAATCAGTGGGAGAAGGAACCATGGGAGGGGAGAGACTGCTTGCAATTTTGATGGGCTGAGCTAGTAAATCAGTGGGAGAAGGACCAAACCGAAATTTATAAAATAGTAAGAGGGTATAACTGTAGTTTATCCTTTCTATATAAATCTCCGCCGGCCAATTTATACACTGGCATTGTCTTTTCCTTTGGAATCCGTTTACATGAAGTCACCAGCACAGAACTTTAAAACACTAATCAGCACCACCATCAACCTACGATCAGGCCGCAGTTTGAAGAAACTCTCTCACTAGGTTGTGGTCCCATGGCTTCTCTTTCAACTTCTCTGCCAAAACCCAGTTTTCAACACCCAAATACTAGCATAAATCTGCCTGATCACTTGCATAATTTCTCATCAAATAAAATTTATTGAAATTATTTGTTTTTCACCATACTCTGACTCTCTAATTATAATTTTTTATTATAATTATGTAGGAACCACGGTGGGGAAGATTATTTGCAATCTGGATGGGTTGAGTCGGTAAATCAGTGGGAGAAGGAACCATGGGAGGGGAGAGACTGCTTGCAATTTTGATGGGCTGAGCTAATAAATCAGTGGGAGAAGGACCAAACCGAAATTTATAAAATAGTAAGAGGGTATAACTGTAGTTTATCCTTTCTATATAAATCTCCGCCGGCCAATTTATACACTAGCATTGTCTTTTCCTTTGGAATCCGTTTACATGAAGTCACCAGCACAGAACTTTAAAACACTAATCAGCACCACCATCAACCTACGATCAGGCCGCAGTTTGAAGAAACTCTCTCACTAGGTTGTGGTCCCATGGCTTCTCTTTCAACTTCTCTGCCAAAACCCAGTTTTCAACACCCAAATACTAGCATAAATCTGCCTGATCACTTGCATAATTCGTGTCTTGTACCGAGAAATCTTTCATTTCAAAGACTTGGGTTGATTTCACAACATGGGTTGTTTGGGAAAATGAAGATTGCTAGATGCTCTCATCAAGCTGAAGCTTTGGTTGGTAAGTTGTGTTCTTTGAAAATTCAACCAGTCACCATGCCATGTGATCCTTTACTGGCTTCCTTAGATTTCAATTTCTACTCTACAAATTATAGAATGTAAAGACTAGTGAGAAATTTAATACTAATGTCTTTACTTTGCGGTGACAGATTCTAATACTCAAATCTCTGATGTTCCAATCCTAACCTGCTCAGAGGTTCGTCTTCTCTCTCCCGCACTCTCTTTTTTTTAAAATAAACGGTTCACTGTACTTTACTGCTAAATAAGAGTAGATTTTAAATTGTGCTATGGAGAAAGATTGGTGAAAATTGATCAGTCCTTAAAGAGATGATATAATAGTGAATAAAAGTTGCATAGTTTTGTTGATCTGGGCTTAATTTGGTGTTAGTGAAGACATTTCTGTTTTATATTAAAAATTAAAGGTCAAGATGTATTCCTTAATTGCTTAGAAACTTTTTTTGGTCTGATTCCATTTTGGTGCAAATGGAGAAGGGGAAGGCTTGGTTAAATGCCGTTTATATATATGTTTTTGAAGGCTTTTGAAAGGCTAAAGAAAAACCGAGAAAATCAGAAAGGAAAGCAGCAATTCTTGGCCATGTACTCTAGCATTTTTGGAGGAATAACAACAGATACATCAGCCATGGTGATACCTTTGGATGACCACATGGTACACAGGGGACATGGTGTCTTTGATACTGCTGCAATAGTAGATGGGTTGGTATAATTTACTTTTCAGATGGATTACCCTTTCTTCTTGAATAATCTAATACTATTATAGACCATTCGAAGTTATTTTGTTATTCATAAAATAGGAATAGTACTATGCTGTTTGCATCCATTGAACTACCAAGACCTGTAAACGAATTTCATGTTTCTAAGTCTATTGTTATACTACCAATGCTCCAAAAGCTCAAATAGCAAAGCACAGGCATAATATTATGTTTAAGTTTCTAAGGATTCAATGTGACAATGTCTTACATTTACAGTATAAACAGTTCTTGGCTCCACTAATTCAACTCTTGATTCTATTGTATCTGCCAAGCTTGATTCACATTTTAAATGGTTGCAAGCTCTTGAAGTTTTGCAGGAAACAGTTAAATTTCCAAGTTCTTCAATATTCCTTTAAAATGCTGATTTTGTGCAACCTTACAATTTCTAAGATTTGCATTTTTAACCTCATTGTATTTCAAGTATATTATTTTACCTCCCTGTTTCATATGATTCTTCGAACATTTCTGCAATGCATATGATGGAACAATCATCCTCTAAATTTTAAGGACAAGAAAATTAAACTGCTTTGGCAACTGAAAAAAGGAAAACATGCGGTGATATGTTGATGAATCATTGATATTTCCATTTGAACAAGTATTCCTCACTTAGCTATCAATCAAGTATTAATTGCTAATCAAGATCCTCATCTGTTACCACATCTCAGGCACTTGTATGAATTTGACCAACACCTTGATCGTATATTAAGGTCAGCGTCCTTGGCCAAAATCAATCTCCCTTTCGATAGGGAAAATATAAGGCGAATACTCATACAAACAGTGAGTGCTTCAAAGTGCAAGACAGGATCACTAAGGTACTGGCTCTCGGCAGGACCTGGTGATTTCCAACTATCTCCATCTGACTGCCATCAGCCAGCTCTTTATGCCATTGTAATCCAAGATCAGTCTCCACGTGATTCAAGAGGCATCAAGGTAGTAACTTCATCAGTCCCAATAAAACCCCCGCAATTTGCCACCGTAAAAAGTGTAAATTACCTTCCCAATGCACTTTCAAAGATGGAAGCAGAAGAGAATGGTGCATATGCATCTATTTGGCTGGATAATGATGGATTCGTTGCTGAAGGTCCCAGCATGAATGTGGCATTTGTTACCAAGGAAAAAGACCTTCTGATGCCTGCCTTTGACAAAATTTTGAGTGGGTGCACGGCTAAGAGAGTTTTGACACTAGCAGAGGGACTGGTAAAGGAGGGTAAACTCCATGGAATAAAGATCGATGATGTGACTGTAGAGGAAGGAAAGAAAGCAGATGAGATGATGCTTATTGGCAGTGGAGTACTTGTTCGCCCTGTGGTGCAGTGGGACAATCAGGTCATTGGTGATGGTAAGAAACTTCTCTGCAATAAACTATGCATCCTTCAAGCTGAATTTTACATGCAAGCATGATGCTAGGTTGATATTGAGCCAACATGGCTTTCAGAACCTTATAAAATTGATCGAAATTTTTGCTTGCTTCTCTTCAATTCATAGTACAAAGCAAGGGTACTATCCATTAAATCAATAGGATGCCATCCATTGTGGGTGGCTCTTTAGCCGTGATGAAAGTTGTGCATGACTGTTTTCTTGTTGCTGAGTTTTCTTTTTGTATGGCCGAAACCTTGGTGCATCCACTGTACCATAAATCTTCCATTGTAGGCCCCTTTCGAAGCTCACAAAAGCTAAATTCACAGAAGCACATGACTGGAAAACTTTGGTAAATGATTGTACTATACTTTCTCCCTCTTTGCACTGCCTTGCCACTTATTTTTCACTCCAAGTGCGCTGCATTTCATTCTGTCCCTTATGCAAGCCATTTTCCTAAAATTTATATTTCGGGGGGAACCTTGTCATATTTGAAAACCAATGCAGGTGGAAACTTATCATTTTCCTAAAATTTATATTTTGGCGTGCATTCATTTGTAGGCAAAGAAGGACCCATTACCCGGGCTCTCTTGGCTCTTATACTAGAGGACATGAAATCAGGCCCCCCTGCAGTCCGAGTGCCGGTCCCTTGACTCCATTATTTCTTCCTTTCTTTGGCGCTGCAAAGTGGGACTTCAACGACAAAATACTGCTGCTTTTCCTTTCACAGGCTGTGGAGCTTGATGTTGGAGCTACATATTTTTCTGTGTACAAGTTAAACCATCTTCTGTAACAAAATAAATTGATTCGAATTGCTTATTCAGGGCTCACTATCTCCAGTGGAGAGTGAAGGCATCTGATGTAGCTGTATAGTTTGGTGGATCCAGCATCCAAATTTCAAAACTGCAATTTACAGTCAGCTTCAAATTACATTTCAAAGAAATACATCCATATCTCCCCCCTTTCCTTGTTATCAAAGAAGGTGAAGGGTACATTAATGTGCAGTGCTTAGGTTTTCTTTCATCCTGCAAAATGACCTGCAGTGGATATACTTGCTTGATGCAAGATAATCAGAGGATCTGGATCACTTGAAAAACATAATTAAATGGATTTTTTTAAAAAGAAATTACAAGTGGGGGGCTAGTCATTTTCATGAAAATATAGAAAACAGAGTAAATCTGGCTCCAGCCCTACCTGCTCTTGCCGAAAGAATGTCCTTGATCATAACCACCTCGTTGGGGGCTCTGCTGTATGTCCATGTCCAGCTAAATTACTGGAACTCTTCCATAAAAAAGCCCCATAATAAGGCATCTAATAAAATAATGTATGGCTATGGAATTGATACTGATGAATCAGAGAAACAGACAAAGGTTGCATCAACACATGGTGGACGCTTGTGCCTGAAAGCTAATGAGCGGAGCATCCACTCACAGGCCTCAAATTCCCAGTATAGTTCCAGGCCATTGCCTTGCAAGAGGTGATATGCTTCTTCCATGCGTCGGAAGGTGCCATTGTTTTTTTCTTTTTTTGAACAGAAAAGATGTCATTATCATGTTAGGCTATTATTTAATGAGGTCTGATGGCAGGAGACTTTCTTGTCCGTTGAGATTGCAAAGCAGTCTGACCGGGAGCAGGCGACCTTTATATTTCTTTAATCATAGGACGAAAGACTTTATTTCATATTGTTTAATCGTTGTCCTTTGACAAATGACAAGTTTCGTTTAGTTGATTACTTTTATGCATTTTCAATTAAAAATCATTATTACAAAAACACTGTACAAACATTACCATATATACTTTTAGTTTAATTGATAACTTGACAAGTGCATTTTCTTTTGAATGTTAACATTCAAAATTAAAATCCCAAAACAAGTCAAGAAAAAATCATTATTTTTATCGATGTCAAAAGGCACAATTTTAAAAAAAATATAATTACAAAAAAATTTTAAAAAATAAAACAGTTTAAAAAAAACTTCAAAAAAATTAATATGGTTCAAAGATAAGTGTTATTTTACATCATGTTTCTATTATATTAACAAGAAAATTAATCATTATTGTTGAAAATTTTTTATTAATATAAACCAGCTCGAACGCATTGGTAACCATTGGGTTTGCATATTATTATTATAAAATTAAATTAAATTAAATTATTTATTTTTTAACCTTTTAAATCTTATTTTTTTCTTTAAATAGTTACCTTTTCACTTATTTCTCTTTCTTTTGAATTTAATGCTAAACATTCTGTCACCGTGTTTTTAACAAAAAATTTTAAAAAATATTAATTTTTAATATTTTAAATTATTTTAATATGTTAATATCAAAAATAATTTTTTAAAATAATTTATTTTATTTTAATATATTTATAAACATTCAAAATTAAAATCCCAAAACAAGTAAAGAAAAAATTATTATTTTTATTGATGTCAAAAAGCATAATTTTTTTTAAAAAATAATTATAAAAAAATAAAACAGTTTAAAAAATTTCAAAAAATTAGTATGGTTTAAAAATAAATGTTATTTTACATCGTGTTTTTGTTAATAAATTATATTAACGAGAAAATTACTTGTTATTATTAAACAAATCTGATTAATATAAATCAGCTAAAATTGAACGTTGGTAACCATGCTTAGGTTTGCGTATTATTATTATAAAATCAAATCAAATCAAATTATTTATTTTTTTAACCTTTTAAATCTTATTTTTTTTCTTTAAATAGTTAATTTTTCACTTATTTCTCTTCCTTTTGAAGTTATTGCTAAACATTCCGTCACCGTATTTTTAAAAAATTAATTTTTAATATTTTTAAATTATTTTAATATATTTATAATCAAAATACTTTAAAAAATAATAATTACTCCAGTATTAATCAATACAAAACTTTCTTTATTACTTCATGCTCGATGGTGTAACATGATGTCATTTAACGGCATGCAACTCTCATCAACGTGCAGCAGGTGGGTTAATTCAATGCTGCTTTCACAATGGCCCGAAACCCCGTGGAAATCACCGCATGAACGATAAAAAAAACCGTTGGGTTGTGAATGGCCGGCCGATCAACGCGGGCATCTCAAGAACAAGCGTATTATAGTCCCTATATATATTAAGAATATTCCATTTCAGTCTCTATTAGATGATAATTCTTTATTTAATCATCTAATTTATAATATGTCTTAAATTAACCCTTGACTGCTAGATAGTTATCATTCAATTTACTGAAAAACCCACATAGAAACATAATATACATTAAAATAAAAAAATATAAGAAACTAAGTAACTTAAAACACCTTAAAAATAAAAAAATAAAAATTATTAAACATACTCAAATAGATTCTTGTCTTTATAGTTAAAAAAAATCATTGTTTTTATTTTTCATGGTATTTGATGCACCATTACCAAATATAATTTTCTTGATATTTTTAATTTTATCTTAATTTTTCTATTTGTTTCTCTTATGTTTTAGAACAATTACTAAACATTTATCAAGTTATACCTTACTATATGAGTTTTATGGACATGCTTTGAATTATAATATTCTTTTTATTTATATATTATACTAGATTATTTAATCATTATATTATATCACATGATTTTTGTTATAAATAATTTTAGTTAATGAGTAGTAGAAATTCAATATAATTGTAAATTAGTGAAATTAAAAAAATTTAAATAATGTATAATAGTCTAAAATCTAACATGATACACTCAAACACATAACACAAATTTTCAAATAAAAAAATTATTTTATCACTGAATTACACATAACAACTAATGTGATTAAGCCTACTTATTATTATTATTATTATTTGTTTGTTTTTAAATTCAAAGATTTTAGAAAAAAATATCACATATATGAAAAATGGAAAGAAAAAAATGCAAGAAAAATAAGAAAAAAATTGAAAAATCCTTTTTTTAACATTATATGGAATGGACATAAATTGCATTAGATTTCTCTTTAGGACCATAATAATTGGATTAATAATAGGAAGTTTAAAACAAGGACCCGATTCGGAATATTATAAGATCTTGCAGGGTCATAATGTAGTTTACCTCCACTAATTACGTCACCTCTTCCCACGCGTGTCATCATCTTAATGGTCAGCCATTTTTAAAACCCACCTCCCCAAATAATTCAATTGAAAAACTGGAAAAATACAAAACAAAAATAAGGAAAATTTAAAAAAGAAAAAAATTATACAAAAATAAAATAAAATAAAACAAACTATTTTATTTTATTTTTCTGTTAGAGAGAAACTTTTAAGAGAGAAACCTTTCGATTAAGAAATGATCTAGAGAGATAGAGAGGAGGAGGGAAACACCTAACAGAGAGAGAGTGCTTTAGGTTATTTACCGGAATTTAGGCGCCGGAATTGAGTAGAGATCTTGTCAGGAAAGTGGTTTCCGGCGGGAAAAAAAGAAAAGAGATCTTGTCAGGAAAGTGGTTTCCGGTGGAAGGAATTTTGATAAAAAAAAAAAAAACAGAAAAAGCAGAGATGGTGAATGCTATGGTGGAAAGAGCCACGAGCGACATGCTGATCGGGCCTGATTGGGCTATGAATATCGAGATCTGTGATATATGCAATCGCGACCCTTCGTATGCGCCGCACTTGATTCTTCTCTCTTTATTTCTCTTTTAAGTTTTTTTTTTGGTAATTCATTGCTTTTTTTCCTAGTTTGTTGCTGCTTTGGATAATATATTTTCTTCGTTCGATAATTTGCTACGAATCAAGCGAATTTGATCGAACAGTTAATTCTGATTAATTGACGACAAAGTTTATATATTTTGAATTGTGTGATAATTTTTTAAGGCTTGTTAATGTCTCTTGTTTTATATTCATTTTTAATAAATTGAAAAAGCCTGCTTCTTCTCAATCTAAATGTAGGTTTTATGGATTTAGCTAGATTTTGGCTAAGCTAAACACTAAGAACTTGTTAAGATTGCTTAAGTTTGGAAGTTTTTGGTTTGGTTTGGATTATCAGGCAAGCGAAGGACGTTGTCAAGGGAATAAAGAAGAAACTTGGTAGTAGGAATTCAAAAGTTCAGCTACTTTCCCTAACAGTAAGCTTCGCGACGCCTTGATATCAGTTGTACTTTATTCTGTTTTTGTGATACAAGTGCAATATAGTTTCTAGCATGCTGGTTTCATCACGGTTCTGCTTACCATTTTTTATTTTCTAAAAGGGTAGCTGGATTAATGCTAGGTTTTATCGGGAGAGATTTTTGTGTTTTAGAATATGAGCAAGTGCAGTGGCAATCCAGTGTACAAATTTGTCAATTTCTTATGTAGGGTATTATGGAGTGTTTGATTGAGGTAGAAAGGTGAGATCTGATTGTACTGGGCGGATTCAGGTTTGGTCTGAGATTCATTTGTTTTTTTTGACTTGGTATGATATTGGAAAATGAAGTCAAACTACCTTGTGCACTGTAATTCTCTTTTTGAGAGTGGTGGTTTGGTCAAGTATAGAAGCTAGTAAATTTATCTTGGCTGCTATTGTTTTAGTATAAATTGTACGCCCCTGTTTTATCATAGAGTAACTCTGTCACTTTTCTTGTCATTTCTTAACATCTCTGTTTCCAGAGGACTAAGTTTGTTTCAATTTTGGTCTGGGCGCTTCTAGCTGTTAGAGACAATCATAAAGAACTGTGGGGACATTGTACATATGCATGTGGCAGAGAAAGATCTTCTTCATGAGATGGTCAGAATAGCTAAGAAAAAGGTGACTGTTTTGGACAATTTGGTTGCTAACCCATCTTGTAATTTTATCCTTTTGTAAAAATTGTTCATAGTTTTTGATATGCTTAATTGTAGCCTGACCTTCATGTCAAAGAGAAGATATTGGTTCTGGTCGATACTTGGCAAGAAGCTTTTGGTGGTGCAAGGGCAAGATATCCGCAATATTATGCTGCATACCAAGAGTTGTTGGTGTGTCTCCTTTGATGTTCCTTTCAGCCATATTGATTCTAGTTTGCATAGCTGAACAATTTGTTGTTCATTTCATTATGAATCATTAAACAAGCATGGCTTTTCCATTTCATTGCCAATATTCTGTTGCACAAGCACTCCCAATTATCATAATGTGGCCTGTTTGGTTTGCGTCTCTAAGTGAATTACTCTATATCAGCGTGCTGGGGCAGTTTTCCCTCCCAGGTCCGAGAGGTCCACACCTCTATTCACACCTCCTCAAACACAGCCTTTGTCATCGTATCCTCAAAATCTGCGCAATATTGAGTATCCGCAAGGAGCAGCTGAATCTCCAGCAGAGTCAGAGTTCCCAACCTTGAGGTATGTTTTAAATATCCAACTTTTGTTAGGATATTTAGAACATGAACTAGTCATTCATTCTGCTTAGTCATGGTGGTTGCATTACATTTATTTTATCCCTTGTGGTGTGGTTGTATTCAGTGATTATTTAAGATGTGTGTTTTGTTTTAATTTGAAGTTATTTTCGCTAGCTTGACAGAAATTCAAAATGCTCGGGGTATAATGGATGTTCTATCAGAGATGCTAAATGCATTAGATCCAAGGAACAAAGAGGTACATTTCCAATCCCTGGTTAGTTAAAAACTTGTGGCGGGCTAGCTTAAAGTCAACAAATTTTCAATTTGATTTTGGTGCAGATATTTGTTCTTAAATGTATAAATTGCAATCAAGCGCTTTAACTTCTCACACTCACATGTAAACTAGTTCTATGAGAATCAAGATCTTAAGCTCATCTTCAATTCTTAAACTGGTACATTTCCAATCCCTGGGTAGTTAAAAACTTATTGTGGGCTTGCTTAAAGTCAACAAATTTTCATTTTGATTCTGGTGCAGATATTAGTTCTTAAATGTATAAATTGCATGGTATCAAGCTTTAAACTTCTTCTACTCAGATGTAAACTAGTTCTATGTGAATCAAGATCCTTAAGGTCGTCTTCAATTCTTAAACCGGTAATTTTTTCTTCTCAATTTGCAGGGGATTAGGCAGGAGGTTATTGTTGACCTAGTGGATCAATGTCGTACATACAAGCAAAGAGTGGTACATCTTGTTAATTCAACTTCGTACGTTCCATTCCTCCTTTTTCTTATTTTGTTTCCTTCTATAATGTTTGGCAGTTTGTCCTAGTTTTGAAATTGCTCTTGTCATGGATTTCCATAGCAATTGGGGTCAATTAGGATAAGGTAACAGCGAAATCCTTCTTAAGATTAAATAATAAATAGTCACAGTAACAGTGAAGTCGAAAATAGTATAAATCCTAAATAATATTTCCAAAACCGTGTAAATTTCTAAATTAATAGAACTATAAATCAACAGCCAACAAATCTTTGTATACTTTATCAGGGTGAGGAGGGCATTAGAGTCAGGTTTGTTTTGGTGTTTGGCAGGATTCTGATGTCCTGGAGTCGCAAATCTATTTTTTGAATCTAAGGAGGACATGATAACTTCTAAACTTAATGGCATGATGTGATGTTTTGTTGTGAGATAATGACTGAACTGATGCTGAGCGGGTTTGCATAGGTCTCACTGCATTAAGTAAATCTTCATGACTGGGGCGAGATGCCTGTCAGTTGTCGTGCCTGTTATTGCCAAATCAACATTGGAGTGACTATCTAGTTCACCAGATTAGTCATTTGCATAACAAATAGAATGAGATGAGGTGGTTCTGAATATTGGGTTTTTGAACCCACTATCTCTATCAAATGCAAGGTGGAATTCTGTTGACATGTTTCGCTTAGTAATTTGAACTGTCTTTTTCAGGGATGAATCACTGCTGTGTCAAGGATTAGCATTGAATGATGACTTGCAGCGAGTACTTGCCAGGCACGAATCCATTTCTTCAGGAACTCCTGTTCCAGTCCAGGATGAAAAACTGAAAGCTGAATCTAGTGGAGCACTTGTAGATATTGGTGCTCCTCTAGTTGATACTGGAGATAATAAGGGCAAACAGCCTGATGGGGGGTAAGCAAATTTATTCGAACTGTTCCATATCTATAGTAATTGACCAGATCAGCAGTATGAATTATACATGAATTGATGGCCTTAATTAAAGTGTTTTGATGGCTAAGCTCTCATCCAATCATGTTGGTTGTTCGTTGATGATGTGCTGTCATCTTATTGCCAAAGTTTTTGTTATTTTTATTTTCTTTGTGTTGGAAGTGCATTGTCTGTTATGGTAGGCTTATAGGATTATGTGTTTGTGGTTGTGAGGTTGAGCTTCCCTGGGACATTTTATGAGTCTGGTTAGATGTATTGTGCTACTTGTCTGCTAAAATTAACCAATGATTTTGAGGATATTGAATTCATAACTCAAAGAATTACTTATGGAGTAACACATTTGATAATCATTTGACAGCCTTCAGATTAGTTTGTGAAACATAAGGTTCCAACCAACACCCCCCCAGAAAAAGAATCGGTGTTGGCATGAAATTCTGAACTGGTCAAGTCAAAATGGTGTATGAAAATTGTTTAATATTTTTTGAATTTATAACTCAAAAGTTGAAGCTGAAATTTTAGACTTGTAAAATTCTATTTTGAGATTTATATTAATTGAGCCGTGAGTGAATTTTTCTGCAGATCAACCTCAAATTCTATTGCAGGGGCTCAAACACTAAACCAGTTGTTGCTTCCCGCACCTCCTGCAACTAATGCTCCAACTACTCCGGCAGCAGCCAATACCAAAGTGGACCTGTTGAGTGGTGATGATTATAACTCACCAAAGGCCGAGACTTCTCTGGCTCTTGTTCCTGTTGGAGAAGCACAGGCAACCACACCTCTGTCACAGCAGAATGCACTTGTTCTTTTTGACATGTTTTCTGAAGGGAACAATGCTCCAAATGCAGTCAATATGCAGGGTACGAATCTTGCTGGACCAACCAATTCTTTGACTCCACAATTCCAACAGCAACAGAATTTTCAAACACCAGATGCTGGTGTTTACAGGAATGGAAATGCCCCTAATATGGGATCACCACGATATGAGCAGTCAGTATACATGCAAGCCTCTGGTCCTGCATGGAATGGA
Source organism: Populus euphratica (assembly GCF_000495115.2). Classification (NCBI taxonomy): domain Eukaryota; kingdom Viridiplantae; phylum Streptophyta; class Magnoliopsida; order Malpighiales; family Salicaceae; genus Populus; species Populus euphratica. The sequence goes on from NW_011499870.1 coordinate 1,648,485, forward strand.
CATCTTCCCCAGCAGCAACAGCAGCTGGCCTCACCTGTTTATGGTACGCACGCCTCTATTTTCAAATTAATTTTTGTTCATGTGAAATAAAATTTCTTGTTCTTGGCTTTTAAGACTCTTGGTTTTGCTTGTTTTAGTGAATAAGGTTTACTCTTTACTTCTATTGCATTAAAATTCATGAAGCTTTGATCTTGGGATGTTTAAAGGTGCTCAAAATGGTGGATCGCTGCCTCCACCTCCCTGGGAAGCTCAGCCAGCAGACACAAGCCCAGTGACAGGCGCTCAATACCCTCAATCAATGCAAGTTCCTCAGATGGCTGTCACGCATTCACAACCACTGCCTAGTGGTATGCACCATCACGGGCCCCAACCAGTGGGTAATGAACAGGTGGGTATGTACATGCAGCCAATCACAACCGGCCATTTGCCTGCAGTTAATAATCAGAGTGCACCAAGCAATCAATTTTTGGGCATGAATCCTCATGCAATGCAGGGAGGGCAGTATATGGGTATGTATCCACAGCCAATGCAACCTGGGCCGATGGCCTCTATGTATCCTCAACAAGTGTACGGCAACCAAATGGCTGCATATGGGTATGGTTTGCAGCAAGGGACACATTACCTTGAACAGCGAATGAATGGACTATCTGTTAGAGATGACAATGGCCTGAGAAACTCATCTTACCAGGTCTCAACAACTCCTTATGTGCCGTCTGGTAAGCCTTCCAAGCCAGAGGATAAGCTATTTGGAGACCTAGTAGATATTTCAAAATTCAAGCCAGGGAAATCCGCTCCTGGGAGAGCTGGTAGCTTGTGATAACATGATTGGTTGCATTTTTATTTTAAATATTTTTCTTCACCAACTTGCTTCTTCTTTTCCATTTCCCCCCCCTTAATTTCAATATATATGTTCATTTGGTCTCTTTGGGGTCCCGTATTTGGGTTTTGTTTGGAAATCATGTACATTCTTTGTAGAGAGAGGTAAAAAAAAAAACTGATGCTCTCAATCAGGTTGAATTTCTGAGTTTGGATTTTTTTTCAACAGTTTTTAATCGGACTTCTTATTGGAAGACATCTCTCAATCCACCCCCCCCAACCCCTTATTTTTATAATCTTTATAGTTAATGAGTGATTGAAAATGCAAACCAAGGAGGTGGTTTATTGAATTCAAGAGTTTAGGGCTCGTGTGAATATTTATTACCCTTCGGCTTCCAGACTGACGAGCTTGATTCTTCAGTCTCCTCAAGCAGTGCTGTGTACTGTTGTCTTGATTATCCCGAGGGTGGAACGTGGAAGGGTGTTTCGGCACATGATATCTGACGGCTTTCCTCTCAAGTCTCTACGCCTGCTTTCCTGACAATTGCAAACAGTGAGTACGGACTGATGAGACTGTCACCTTATTTACATCTTGTAAGTTGTCATGGCAATTTTCACAACGATATAATTGATGTTTGAGATAGCTGTAATGAAGTGATATTAAAATATTTTTTTATTAAAAATTAATTTTATATATGTTTTGAATGTTTTAATTAATTTTAAAAAAATAAAAAATATTATTTTATATAAAAAATATTTATAATTACACTCCCATGTAAACTCCAAATAAAAAAGCTGAAACCAAAACAGTTTTAGTGTTCTTTTAAGGAGGTTGCACATTTTATTTGTTGGGCGTTGGTATTCTATATAGCAACATTTTAAAGCATGCTTGAAGTAGGATTGTAAGATTTAGGATTTCGCCTTGGAGATTTTAGCTCCATTCTGGATACAGTGCAATAGGGATGTTTAATTTTAATTTAGACTTGAAAGATTTCAAAAAGGAAGGACCATCTCTTATTGTATAACTTGGACTGTCTAATAAAATAAAATAAAACAGGATTTATATTTGAGATTTAAGAGTTAAAAGCACTATCTTTTATTGTATAAAGCGAAGTCTATTGAACCACCTAATAAATAACATAAAAAATTAAAAGATTAAAAAACAAAACTACACAATATCTACCAGAAGACTTGCTCATTGACCTGTATCATAACAAGAACATTTTTTAGCATATAAAAAAAATGTATAGGAATTGGTAACATGTCTTCTAAAAATAGAAATAAATTTTAACCATGAATTAAATGATATTTTGATTTAATATTGAGATGAAAAAATATTTGACCTACTTGAATTAACTTGGCTAACTTATAAAACTCACGGGGATAATCTTGAAAAGACAAATTAAAAAACTTAATTCTAAATTAACTTAATGTTGAAGAAAAACATAGTGAGCTTGAGTCAACCAAGCAAACTCGTGAAGAAAGTAATACATATCATCAAATTCAATATATTTTTTATCTTGAAAATTATTTTTTTTATTTAGTTATAAAAAAATAAAGCACATGATATTTTTTTGTATGAAACAATATGTTTTTCAAAGTAAAAAAAAATCATAATAGGCACATGGAGTTGATATAACAAAAGTAGATCATTGACAACAGATAATAGTTAAATAAATAAAAACTAGATTATCGATGGCAAATGATAAAATTGTATTTTCTTAAAAATTGAGGGATAGAAAAAGTATTAAATAAAAAAGACAAACAAATATCACCCTGAATATCATGAATTAACCCATTAAACATGTTACCTAGATAATAGACTCAGTTGGGTTCAATAGTTAGTTTTATGTATTCCTTTTGAACCAATAGGGAAAAAAAAAAAAACCAAGACAACACACGCAGACCTTACAACTTAGCCCACATGTTTAGGCTTGCCTTTTTTTTTTTTTTTTTAAAGAGATATATGACTTGTTATTTGCTTTTTTTAAAAAAAAAAAAACAGATGACGCGTTATCTGTTTTCTACAGATTCTAACAATAAAAGTCATTGAAAACTTAAGGGTTCAGGTTTTTCAATTCAAAAAACATTTTTCAACACATATTTTACCAAAAATACTCAAAAAAACACCTCAAACATCTTAATAAATCTATATCTATATGTGACCATAAAAAATAAATGCAAAAAATAGCTAAAAAAACCAAAAGCAACTCAAAACTAAAATGATTCTTGTGGTGAAATTTACCTCATTAGGTAAGGAAAATAAACAAAATTAGTTAGGTCAAACTTCCCTCATGAAATGGAATCAATTGAAACCAAAATCAATTATTTTTGTGATTGGAAACATCATCAAATATAAATTTCTCTCTACATCAAAATTTAGCAAGCTTCTCTCTCTCTCCTCTCGTAAAAAATGGATTGAAAAATTAAAGAATGAAGTTTGGTGCTAAAATTGAATTTCAAAAAACTAAAGGGATTGGTTACCTGAAAAAATGAGTGTAAAAACTCGACTGAAACCTATTTTAAATGAGAAAAAAGGTCTTTAAGAAGCTATTTCATGAATTCTTACTTTAGAGATAAGGAAAAGATCTTTAAAAAGTTCTTTAAAGTATAGGGATCTTGAGCTTTATAGAAAGGATTGATATTTTCTATGAAAAGCTCTTATATCATTAAAAAATTAAACTTATCCCATCATTTGATCAGTTTTCTCCTCGTAAAGATTAAGGTAGTATGTGTGAAGGAAAATTTGTTTTCAAGTTGATCCAAGACTTAATAATCCCACTTGATTATCCAAGAAATTCGAGATGACTTATAAAACTAACAAGCTTTAAAATAAACTTATTAGCCTTAATATATTTTTTCAAAAAGAGTTTAATGGAAACTAGTATTTGAATTGAGAAGACTCCATATTTCTAACACCAACTTACTAACTTTAAAACCATTCTAGAAAAGATTTGAGATTTTTGAGATAACTGGAATTGGATGAACCAACTATGCCTACCAACATTGTTATCATATGTTAGGGATTCTTCTTACACATTGAAATAGTCGAATAATTACAAGTTTTTAGGGAAAATTGAAAGTTAATAAGAAATCTAAATATGTAGATTAGCCCCATTCATTAAAAGTAACAATTCATTTAATTATGAACTTAGAATAAGCCCAACCTTTTTTTTTTCCTTCTAGAAATTATTGGAAGAAGATTGTTCTTATGTCTAATAACAGCTATTGGTAATTAATAGCTCTATTTTTGTCATTTGATGAAAAAAAATGCTCTAATAATACAACCACTTTTTATTGAGTTGAAACATAAATGCTAAAAATATTTTGTGGAATGAAAGGGCATAGATTCTCCTTCTCATTTGCAGGAGGAAGGGCTAGCTCATTATTTTTTTTGGACAATTTAAAGTCTTCTTCTTTATTATAAGAGACTGTAAATGTTTCTTTAATATGCCAAGGATTGAGAAATCTTTTAAATTCTAGAGAACTCTGATTAACCTTTAGTTTGTGATCTTTGTAAGAAATTTTTAGGTAGAAAATCAAGAAACAATTATTTTCTCCATTAATGTTCCTATATTAAAATCAAATATAAAGAGAATTTGTAATTGTTCAAGAAATATTTATTTAGAGGCAATATTTTTTACATCCTTTATTATGATTTTTCTAGAAGAATTGAAATAAATTCTTAGAAAGAATTTTTTGTTAATAAGATAACTTTCAAATATAGGGATATATAAAACAATTGATAGAGCTTCTTTTTGAATTGTGAAATAATTTTGTTGGGTTTGGTTTCAAAGTTCAAAGGTGAATCTCACTATGTTTCAAATTTAAAGATGCATAAAACTATTGATAGAGTTTCTTTTGAATTGTGGAATAATTTTGCTGGGGTTGATTTTAAAATTTAAAAGTGAATTTCACTATCTTTCAAATTTAAAGATGCACAAAACTATAATTTTGTTAGGCTTGATTTTAAAGTTCAAAAGTGAATTTCACTATCTTTCAAATTTAAAGATGCACCAAATTATTGATAGAGTTTCTTTGTGTTTTAGAAGGATGTGGATAGAATGATAAATAAGCTAGGTGAAAAAGGAAAAATATGTATGGTCCTTTAAAGCTAGGTGAAAAAGGAAAAATATGTATTGTTACCTACTGTGGTGGTGATGTCAGTTTCATCAATCTGTGTAATGAGAAATAACATATAAAATAAATAACTTTTAAAAATTATTTTTAGGAAAAGGTTTTTAACCATGTGAAAAGACAACAAGATGTAGATTCTATTTTTACAAGTGTCATCCTTAAAAAGTATATACTAAATTATCAGGGTCTGCTAATTTAGTATATACTTATTATAAACTTATTGTAAATTCAAAAAAAAAATGTATAGAAATTTTCTAAAAACAATGCTAAAAAATATTTTTCATCTTTTTTATAAATAAAATACAAGAACAACTTATAAATATGAAGAACACTCAAGATAAACCAAACAACGTGGATACCAAATCAAACCGGATACAATAAAACAAAAGACATAGATATGTTATAAATCATGCAAAGATCTCTAATCTAAATTCATTCACTTCAACTATCAAATAATCAACATAATTTTATCAAAATAAGTTTCGGTTCAAAATAGAAATTGTATGATTAAAACCTCTCATAAATTTGTTATTATTACAAATAAACCCTAAATTATGTACTAATCAAGTTGCTTAAATGATTTAGTACAAGAAATTAAATCAAGACCGGTTCAAATCATGAAGTTAAGACAATGTTCTTCCCAAGAACATGGAGAACATCACCTTAGAACCTAGAAAAATTCTTAGATATGCCCAGCATTATCAAACCCTGGAAATAACCTTATAAGCCTCTAAACACACTGCTTTTAGTCCTCACAAACCACATTACCAATACTAAACATTGTTAAATCTAAAGTAACAAATAACATTAAATCATCAATAACATGCATGAAGTTAAAAAATTCAAAACTACTAAAGCTAAACAATAAACATATTTATGATATTTAGATTCAAAACTTGACATTTTTAACATCTATATGTCAAAACATACTTTTAAATTTGCATTAAAAACACCAAATTGATTAAAATGCTTTTAAAATTTTTAACCCACAAACAAAAACAACTTACTATTTTATTACAAAATATATTCAAACACCAATCAAAATACCTCAAATACATCATCAACATGTCATTGAGCTAAAAACACAAAATCAAACAAGCATAAAAACCAAGAATTATACCTTTAGTGCAAGCCTCACCAACATATTATTGACCAAAACTTAACCAAACTATTATAACAAAAGTTTAAGCAATCTAAAGCAAGCTTAAAACAAGAACAAAAACAAAATAAATTTTGTTGAAAAAATTCATATTATTCCAACACCAAAATCAAACTAAAAAATATAAGATAAGCTCAAATAACATAAAAAAAGATTTATATTTTAAGAAAACATGAATAGACAAGCCATATTGACTCCACTCTTGAACTTTTACATGGTTATACCTTCTTTAAGCTTGCTGGTTATAGACTACTGTTTTTCTCCTCTCTCTCTCTCTCTTTCTTTTTATCCTTTAATCATCTTTTCTTTCCAAAACTTGTTAGACCGTCTATGTAAAGTTTTTGAACCTTCATACTAGGATCTTTTCATAGTGTGTTTCTTTATGTTTTTTCTCTCCTTTGTTTTTATTTCTATGGGTTATTTATAGGGTTTTGATAGGGTTCTTGATGAATTTAAACATTAATTGATCAAAACTTAGCTTTTTAATCAAAATAAAAGAGTTTTAGAAAAATATTAACAACAAGAACTTCTTTCCTTCAATGGTTTTGGGTTGGTGGTTTTGTAACAAATTTTCTAAGGTACTTTTGTTTTACTCAGAGATAGGCATGCATTCCTCACCTTTTAATTTGGGATGAATGATTTATGACCCTTAATAAGAACTATATGAGAATTTCTAAGTGTGAACAAATGAGTATCCTAATCAAGGCTAACTAAATTGACCAATTTCGAGGTTTTGCCTAAGCAACTTCAATGCTAACGTCATTGGAGACCACCTGAACTTGATAGATGAGAAGCATACCTTCAATTGGATCTATTCTTGCTCAATTTAGAAGTTTATAGCTTCACTTTTATTTGTTTGATGGTGCCAACTTAATCAACAAAGAATCTGAAAATGTAATGATGAATGATTAGAAATAAGATGTTGTTAAGTTTATTGAAGAAAATAAGATGTAAATATTTGATATGAGTAACTGATCTTTATAGAGAATGTATTTTTCAATTGAATGATGATGATTATAACCTAGAAGTAATCAGAGATGTCACATTCATTTGCCTAAAAGCACCCACTCGATCAACCAAAACTGTTAAAACGAAGCCAAACAGTGGTCGCACTCTTAATTTCATGCAATTTCATCCCTGTCAAACTCAATCATCAGCCTCAAAGTTCAACATCATTTTTATCTTGGTCATTGGCTTCTAATTTGTGCACTTGAAAACTTAATTGACCATCAAACTTTAATTTTTTTTTCAATTTGACCCTTACAATTATGCATCCTTTTCAGTATAGTTATTGGTTTTAGACTTCTTCAATCAAGTCTCTAATTGCTAATTAAAATTTAATATTTATGCAATGAAGCCCCTGATTTGACTAAATTAACTTTGTAAAATTGTATTTCGACTCCCTGCCTTTAATTTTTTATAATTAAAGCTTAAATTAACTTTAAAAATAATTTTTTCTTTCAATTAAGTCCTCAATAAAATAATTAAACCTTCCAAAATTCTTATTAAGTCTTTACCTATCCAAATTTGTATTTCTTTACCCAAAATAAAAATATTTTCACTAATGGACCCCTTTGTCAATTAAAATTGAGTCGTCAATTTTATCAATCTTATACATTTTGATCCTCCAACTTTTTCACTTGTCATTTTGATCCTTCACTGCCAATTTGGATAATCTTCTAGGCTTTCTTCTAGTATATCCTTTTGTATTTTGTATTTTCTTTTTAATTTTTTATTGGATCAAAAGAGGGTAACAACACCTCTAACAAGCATTTTTATGTATAATTATACTTATTACATTTTTAATTTTTAGTTAGATCTCAAATATTTTATTGTATCATAAAATACGATCCAAGTTAATAAATTTATGCATGTTAACTATCCTTTAAGTTTAACTTTTGAAATCAAATGATTTTCCTTTAATATCTAAAAATACAAGACAAATGCATGATTTATTATTTTTTATATGTTTAATTAATTCATGATAAAAAAACATATTTAAAAGTAAATTTAAATTCTAATAATTCATGCTTATCTTATTTTCTTAAGACATCATATGCATTTTTTTTTATAAAGAAATTAAGTCGAAATTATGATACATTATTAAAATTTCCTGAATTCTTCAAGTGAATTTCATATAATATCCAAGTTTAGTTTTTATATGAACTACCACTACCAAACTCTTAGAAATATTGAAGGAATTTTTTGTTGGTATTTTTACTTTTATTCCGTCAGCATTAAATTTATTGATAGACTCATGGACAAAAGTGCTCCACCAGTAAAACTCTTGTTCGTAATTTTTTATCTATAGGTGAGTCTATCAATAATAAAATTACCATTAGATTTATTGACATAAAAAGCACGCAAAATCAATAATAAAATTACCATTAGATTTATTAACATAAAAAGCACGTAAAAAAAAAATTACCACTTCATTCCGATGGTATTTCCTCTGGGAATTTTGCCATATAACCGTAAAAAATAACTTATGAAATTCTATTAGCAATAAATAGTGGCACAACAACATTTGCAATAATTCTTTTTCAACTCTCTACAATACATCAATGTCAAACTTAATTCATCCGTAATACCATTAGTAATTATTTTAAAATATTTTTTGAAAACATCCATTTAATAGATTTCAAAAATAATTAAATTAATATAAATTAACACTTCAATACTTAGAACCAAGTTGCAAATTAACACTTCAATACTTAGAACCAAGCTGCTTGAAAAAAAAATCAACTCAAACAAATTTACAACAAATAAATAACATAAAAAAAAACAATGGAAACAAATAAATAAATACACTAAAAACAACTTCCCCTTGACCCAGAAAACCTGTTTCAAAACCCATAGCAAAAAAATATAATAATTTAATTGAAATTGAACAACAAAATTGAAAAACAAATCCAACAAAATTAATCTCATATGAAAAAAAAATCATACAACTACATCATACAATTATTAAGAATAGAAAAATTTAAATTTAAAATAAAAAATATAATGCAAGAAAAAAACACATAAAAAAAAGGAAAAAAAAGCTTACCTACATGTATTTGCAAGTGAAGTTGAGAAGAGAAAAGAAAAAATAAATTCACAAAGTATGTTAATTAAAAAAACTAGAAAGAGAAAAAAAAGGAGATAAGAAGATATACTTGCGTTTGGAGGAGAAAAGAAAAGAAGAGAAGTACTCGAGGAGAGAAGAGAAAGAAAGAAAAGGAAGTCAGTGTTTTTTACATTACGAAAGAGGAAAGAAAAAGAAGGAGAAGGTGACATGTTTGTTAAGAAATGAGGGATTCTAGTCATTTTATTGAGGTATTTTACCGATAATTTTACCTATAACTAATTAAATATTAGTATTTTTAATTATTCTATCAGTGATTTTATCTGTAATATTTAATTTAAATTTTTAATTTAAAAAAAAATTCAGAAACCCCTCAAATACTACCAAAGACTTTTCAATCTGTTGATGAAATCGTCTGTAATATTTAATTTAAATTTTTAATTTAATATAAAATTTTCAAAACCCCCTCAAATATCACTAATAACGTTTCAATCCACTAGTGATTTCATCTATATAAAAATAATAATTAACAATGCAATTAAAAAGTGAACAGTTCTAGAACTCTTTGAAAAATACCGATGAAATTAGTTCATCAGTTATACCCTTTGAATTGACATAATAAACAGTGTTACAGAGAAGTGAACAGTTTAACAATGAATTTACAGACAGAACTACCAACGGTATTAATATTATTAGTATAAATAAGATGTCATTATACTTTTTGACTTAGTTTTAATTTTTTTTTCTACTGTAATTTTCTTGATATATACCGAAAGAATATTTTCATTGGTATTTACTAATAAATATAATAAAAGAATATTTTGTTGGTAAAATTTATTGTAATTTATCAATGAAAACATTTTGTTAGTATTTTTATTTATATTTGTCAATTTTCTAGCAGTAATATTTACATAGATATATTAACTAAAATTAAAAAAATAATTGATATAAATATACCCATAATGATTTATTAGACACATCCTTTAAAATACAAGAACATATGAGCTACTTACTTTAAAAGTCAAAGGCATTTTCCACATCAAAATATATTATGTGAAAGCTATATGAATTTTATGTTAGTTTGGATTGAAAAAAAATATAAAAATTTAGAGATTAAATTAGAATAGTTAGAGATATAAAGACAAAATTAAAAATTCACTGTATTATATAAGAACAAACCATACCATTTCCTTTTAAAATCTTAAAAAGTACATAAAAAATATTTATAAAAGCATTAAAAAAATCAACCCCTACCCATTTCATAACAAAGATATTACCAAGAATCAATCTCTAATTTATTTTATGATTTTTCTATCATTTTTTGGTATTTTTTAGGAAAAAAATATGATCCAAAAGTGTTGTTTTGCTATTAAAATTAATAGTAGAGAAGATATTTGAGAGTATAGTAGTTATTATTTTTTAAAATATTTTTGTTTTAAAATAATATTTTTTATTTTAAAAAAATTATTCTTAATATTAGTATATGAATAATATGAAAAAAAAATTAAAAAAATTAAGTTTTTTTAAATCTGCAGACACTAATGTGCGAGAAAGCCAACTTGTTTGGTTTCTGATCTTAAATTTTCCCAGGAGCAACCCTTTCCCTGGACTGGAAACTCTCTCCCTCGTTCTCGCCGCCACTTATGCATCACCTCATTCAACGTTCCGCGATTAAAATATTATCATCAGACAATTCTCATCCATCGATGGTATCATCAACGGTGCAGATAGGTCAGATACCCAAACGGTGGAAAATGAAAGAACTTATAAACCACGTTACACATGATTATCGAATCGAATCGAAGAAGCTCCTCCTCCTCCTCCTCCGCCTCCTCCACCCTCTCTTCTCAATAACTTTCCATTAGGTGAGATTCTAATCCTAATCCTAATCTACTTCTTAATTTCTTTCAATTATTTTATTATTTAGCTTGATCTAACCGGTATCGTTCATCACTAACCTGTTTGGATTCCGAGAGAATCAGAATCAAGAAATCTGTAATATATCAGTTGATAACTCATTAATCATATATGTATGAATATGTATACACACACACACACACACACACACACACACACACACACACACACACACACACACACACACACACACACACACACACACACACACACACACACACACACACATATTCATACATATATGATTAATGAGCTATCAACTGATTATTTATCTCTCTAAGTATGTCCAGTTGATTGACTCTTGAAAGAATTTTTCAAGTCAACAACCAGTGGTTTGTAAACATGCAGGTTAGCTGCGGCCTCTGTTGATAATAGTAATAATAATATATTTTTATTTATTCGTGTAGCGAGTAATTTTTAGGAATTAAAAGAAAAGAAAGGGAAAATGCAGGCATCAAGAGCGAGGTTATTTAAGGAATACAAAGAGGTTCAGAGAGAGAAAGTAGCTGATCCTGATATTCAATTAGCTTGTGATGATACTAACATTTTTAAATGGACTGCTCTAATCAAGGTAACATGTTTGTAAGTTTTTAGTGTCATATATGAAAAAAGTCTGTTATTTTATGGATGGATTGGTCTTGTGCGCGCGTAGGGACCGTCGGAGACTCCTTTTGAGGGTGGAGTTTTCCAGCTTGTGTTTTCTGTTCCGGAACAGTATCCTTTGCAGCCTCCGCAAGTCCGATTCTTGACAAAAATATTTCACCCAAATGTGCATTTTAAGGTATGAGTTGTTTGGTACGGTATGATATAGTTGCTGCTTAACCAATGTTTTGCAGGCAGATGATGATCTGTTATCTTAAAGCAGTGTTTAATGATTTTTACTGCAATTTCTTTGTTTTTCACTTTCAGCAACTATGTATTCTTAACGTGAAATAACTTCAATCCCAAAACCAATTGTGATCGAATATCTAATTAGCTATATGTGTAACTTACATTTTATGTCTTTATTACCTTAAAAGTAAATTATAATCCATGTGTTATTATTATATGGTGTATTCAGTTGGAGTTTATTTTGTTACATTCAGCCCCCTCTATATAATCATGATTCCAGCTCAACCTCTATCCATTTGGCCTCTTGTCTTTTATAGCTCGTTTATTTGGTTGATTTAAAACATTACATAAGATCCATAAGAAATGACTTGACATGTACGATAATGTTGGTAATTAGTGCTGTGATAAAGAGCTCATAAATAGTCTTTTGCTGGCACCCGAGTTCTGTGAGCTGCTAATGGCTCTTGTTTTACGGTTTTTCTGGACTAAACTTGAAATTTTGAACCGTGTGAAGCAGAGTGTTATCTACTTTGTAGAATCAGGTGGAGATTTTAAATTAAGTTTTGATATGTACAAACCTGGATTTGAGAATATATTTTCCTGTTGCTGATGCCATGCTGCTACAATTATTTGGAACTAGCTATAAATCTGTTTTCTAAGGAAAGGACTGGCCTGGTTGTAGCATTTGTTGATATGTGCCTTTTTCTTCGATTGATCCCAGGGTTTCTATATCTGTTCAATTTAAAGTTTAAGGAGTTTGTATAAGGAAATCACACTTTAAGAGCTTGTTTGAAAACAAGAAGGAAAGGCTACTCTGTTACTTTCCCTTCTAGAAGAGGGCACAATAGGGAGAGGGTTGGGTGGCAAGGACCCATGGTGTTCTCAAGATTCTGTTGAATCTTAAATATAAATTAGAGAGTTCAAAATCTGTCTAAATGTTTTAGCATCCTCGTGCTGTTTAAAGTTTTTGGAATGTAGTGCCCAAGATGGTTGGTTGAGTACTGACCATGGTCTATGATTAATTTCTCTTGCAGACCGGAGAAATATGTCTTGACATCTTGAAGAATGCTTGGAGCCCAGCTTGGACCCTGCAGTCTGTTTGTAGGGCTATAATTGCTTTGATGGCCCACCCAGAACCTGATAGTCCTCTAAACTGTGATTCAGGTAATTGAGTTTATGTACTTTGTGTTTGAACATTATATATTTACTTTGACTGGTGACCAAAAACCAATAATCAATAGCAATGCCTTTATGCTGATACAATGATTTAACATTTAGTTTATGTACTTTTTCATTGTTACTATCTCGAAGGAAGCAGTAACTCATGATATTGCGGTAATTCCTAAAGAAGGTTCTTCAGGGATTGATGAGATCTCTGATAGTATCTACCTTTGGTATGGTAAAAATGCAAGGGAGATTTTGAGATAATTGGTAATAGAGGGTCCTTAAAAATCGGAGATCTCTCTCCTGTGCTATTTTACCTCTTTTCTTTGACACATCATGCTTATGCTAGTTTGCCATTCCCATTAAAGTTGTTTCCTCCTTTGGTGGTTTGGAAGTGCTATGGCTGAGAACGCTAGGATCGGAAAGGAACAGGTATTGTGAAGGCTTAGCTTGTTATTGGTTTTTTTCCTTTTTCTGGTTAATTTAGGTTTTTATGTAGAATCATGCCCGTCTGTCACAAAATCATTGTCATGAGTTAATCACCATCACATAGTTTTTAATTAACCAAGGGCAATGACTATTTGTTTCACTATTCATGGCATAAATTCCATGCCAGAAAGTATTTTCTTCTTGCATATAGAACCCAGTCACCTGTGTATTGGAATTGAATTGAGGCCATCGGGCATAATTCTGAAACATCAAAAGAGCTGCTATGACAGGATGACCTATAGGATTATGCATCAAATGGTCTCTTTTTGAGTTTTGACAAATCCATATCCAAGTTTTGCAGATTTGATGTGTGTGGATGGATAATGATTGTGTCTCTTCCTAATGGACCATAACACTTGTGCAGGCAACCTTCTGCGTTCTGGTGATGTCAGAGGTTATCAATCCATGGCAAAAATGTACACAAGACTTGCAGCCTCGCCAAAGAAGAGGTGATTTTGTGTAACTCGATTTCTTCGTCATAAGAACGACGTCTTGTTATCATCGTAAGTTAGAAGAAATGTCGGTGACATTTGGAGCTGTTGAACTTGAAATTTCAACCATTTGCTGTGCTTTGAACTAGGTACCGTATATACATTGGACAAGAAGGATAAATCATTGTTGAGACCTAATGGACATTTGTCTATGATAGAAAAATCTGCCATTTTTCGGCATCTAATTCATCTGACAAGCAACGGAAAGGTTCCTAACATATTGAACTAGTTATTTTGGAAATGAACGAGTAGTGATACGGCTTATGAACCTGCCAAACCCTGCTTGGGCCAGCTCTCGTACAACTTCATAAGAGCAATAAAATACTAAATAAATTATTTTGGAAATGAACGAGTAGTGATACTGCTTATGAACCTGCCAGACCCTGCTTGAGCCAGTTCTCGTACAGCTTCATAAGAGCAATAAAATACTTAATACAATTTTGAGCAAGAGTGTATTTAAAAAATAATAATGAGAATTTGCTTTGACAAGGTTGAGCAGGGCGATGGTGGCTACAAGTATGAATCTTTTAGTTGGCATCTGAACTGATATTGAACTGAGGGGTGAGTATTTTTTGAATAATTAGTTTATTTAATTAATAGGTAAGTTATAGAAATTGTCAAATTCAAACTGAAAAGTGAACACAATTAGTTTATTTAATTAATAATTCCAGTCAAATAGTAATTAATAATATAATATAATTAAAATAAAATGAAATAAACAATAGAAAGGTCCAAATATTTTTGTTTTTTTACGCTAATTTCTCTATTTTTTTTACTAATTGACTCATTACTTTGTCATTTACAAGAAATGAGTCTTTTAAAATTTTAATAGGCTATTTAACATTAATTACTCAAAGAGTCAAGCATACCACTTTATATATTTGCTAGCTAAAATATAGAAAATTATCAATTAATATGGTAATAGTTTACGTAAGTAACTATTAAGAATGAATAAGTATTTTTATTTTATGAAAATAAAATCCACTAATAACTTGCATCTTTAAAAAAAGTATAATAATTATAGTTAAAATCAAATTCTTGATTATTAGGTTGCAAGTTTTACAAGATATAAATTTGGAATAATAAAAATGCTAAGATACAGATTACTAGATTACACAATTTTATACTTCTTTCAAACTTGTAAAATCGGTACGGGTTTACTGATTTTACCGAGTTTGACCGATTTTACTGGTTTTTGAGTTTTTAGTATGATTCTACATGTTATATATATATATGATTTTATGAGTTAACTCGTGATTTTGACAACATTACTTGTGGGTACTCATTACTATCCTTATCTAGAAGTCTATGACATGGGAATTGGCGTTGTATTGATATATTAATGTATAAGTCCTACTATCTATTTAAGTGAGTATTTGTACTAAAGTCATGTCTTATTAAATGAGCTCAAGCAAGTTATCAATTAACACAATTCTCATTCTAGCATAATGACAACATCATATACTAAATAGAGGTGAACAAGAAAATCAAACAACAAAAAAACCAAGAAAGCCAAAAAAATTAACCAAAAAACTAAACTAAGAAAAAACTAATTAAGAAACCCAAAAATTTTATGGCTTGGTTCAGGGTCAAGTCAAAACTTCTAAAATTGTTTAAATCGAACTGAATCTGTTCAGTTTGTAGCTTCAACCAAATCAAGTTATAAAAGACTTATTTTCTATGAAACCTTAATTCTCTAATTTCCTTTCATCTCATTGTTGCTCTTTTCTCTCTCTCTCTTAACAATTTGCTCTTTTATATCCCATGACCTCCTCCCCACTCTTTGTCTCTTGTCTTCGGTCCATGGTTTCTTAATAGTAATACAGTCTCTTTACTCCATATAAGTTGCTTCCTCACCACCTTTATTTACAGTTATGAGCTTTAATGTTTAAAATTGCTTTATAAGATGGTATGTGTGGATTTTGATAGGCGGGTTACTAAATATGCATATTTTCTTTAGAAAAAAGCCTTCATACTCAACACGTGATTTAGTATGCTCTTCAAACAATATTTTAGAATTTTGTACACACATGATTTTATTTTTAGAGTGACTTATTAATCATAAGTAACAAAGAAAATTAATAACCAATTGTAAAACAAAAAAAAAACCCATTTTATAAAGTAATTTAGGAATGACTAAGGGTTTAAGGCTCAACAACTCTTTTGCTCTCAAAAAATTTTGGGGTCACTTAATTAATCAGTCCATTCAAATAAAATTATAAAGTATTTCGATGCATATTGTAGAAAGTATTGTTGTTGGGTACATGCTAAAAGACTACTAAAAGCTTCTTAGCTTGTTATATATGGTTGATAGAATTGGAATAGAGAGGGATGTCATTAATTTGCTTCCAAAAGAAAGGAGGGAGTTTTTTTTTTTCCATGTTTTGATGATATTTATGGTAGGTTTTGTGTAAGTATTCTAGATGTTTTTATGCTTATTTTTTAGATACTTGTTTCTTATCTTATGTGATAATTTCCTACTAAGTGGATCTGTTTATAGAAATATCTAAATCTATTATTTGACAGCTCTCTTTTATCATTATAGGCTACTTCTCACTTTACCTTATCTAATATTAGAGGTAGAATTTGGTGAAAAGTAGCAAATGAAAATGGATGATAGTTAGTATAAAAATTGATATCATTTGTAGGTAGCTAAGTTTACCATATCTAATATTGTTCTTTTGGGGTTTTGTAAATACTTTGTTGAAAAAAATATCAAACTTTTACTGCTAGGTAAAAAATATAATGTTTTATATTAACTATTGTTTCCTAAATGATATATTAACTATTGTGAACACTTCCTTCTCATCAATCATCACACAGTTCACGCTTCCTTTTCCATCAATCATCATGGCTGGCATCAGATCTATCGGCAAGAAATCAACAATACAAGTAATAAGTTTGCACTTAAGATGGTTTATTTTATGCTTAATGATATTTTTATGCTAATATCTTAGAACAACATTATATTCTTTCCTATTTTATTTACTTTTTTCTTATGTAATTATTTATTTATTTGGGCTCCACCACCGACCATGAAACTAAATTTTCTAAACATGTACATAATTTTGTTTTAAAAAGAAAACAACAATCAACATCATTATCAAAGATAGCTTTCGGCGTAGACTTATGCTTG
This sequence comes from Populus euphratica, assembly GCF_000495115.2. Classification (NCBI taxonomy): domain Eukaryota; kingdom Viridiplantae; phylum Streptophyta; class Magnoliopsida; order Malpighiales; family Salicaceae; genus Populus; species Populus euphratica. The sequence continues at coordinate 1,665,692 of NW_011499870.1, forward strand.
GAAATCAAGCTAAGTCCATATACATTCTCTCATAACGTCTTTTTAAATAATATGAGTAATCTAACAACTAAAGAGTAGGGTTATTGTTAAGTTACTCCTCATTCCTCTTCTTTTTATTGCACCTGAATCCTAATGGATTCTACAAATTCCTCCAGGTTTATACCATGTTTAATTACTAAAATTGCTTAATCAGACAACATGTTTTCAACCTCGTCTTCCTTGTTTGTTGTCTCAACTATTTATTGTTCTTTTTTTTTCCCCAAAAAACCTTCTATTTCCCATTTCAATTACTAAATCCCTAAACCTGTTCTCTATATCGTCTATTATGTTTTGGATGCTACCTGTGCTACTAACAAATTTAAGCATATATTTGTTGTTTCTCAACTTTATATGGTGTGGATGTTTACAACCCTCGTTTAGTATCACATAAGATTTTAATACCTATTAAATGTCCTTTAGAGTTGGCTAATTATGAAAGTTTATGTGACCATGATTCAAATTTTGATAATTGTTTACATTACATTCCATAGAGTCCACTATGTTAGTGTCTTATGTGTTAGAATAAAAAATAAATTGCACATATAAAAGTTTTGATTCTTAAGGTTCATCTATAACTCTCGTCTAACTATTTGAGTCCAAATTATCTAGGCTTGGTTGTTGTTGAAGTGTGTCCATATTTGAGTCCATGCAGTTCTCTACCCATATAACTTTAGAATCTAATGTGTTTGTTAAAGTTTGTTGAACTTCCCTTTAACAAGCTCAAGTACCATGTCATTTGATAAATATTTAATAGAGGAGTTGGTTTAAACTACTTTGAAAATTTGGACTAGGATTTGCTGAAATCTGGTTGTTATAAAATTAGCATAAACAGTTACATATTTAATAAACTACATCTTGAGAGTTGGTCAATGGTATAAATGAGTTTATTACATATATTAATACTAATACTAATAAAACTTTGTATTTTACAATTTTGATTCAGGAATTTGAACATAACACAAGAAAAAGGTGGTTCTCAATGTATGCCAATGTAAAATGATGCCTTTAATCTAAAAATATACAAGTCTTCAACACCAAACACCATAAGTAAAGAGGTTAGCAATGTTGGTCAATAGAATATTAATGCTGGAAAAGTAAGAAGTTTTGTGTAGGAGCATTTTATTAAGCAATATATAGATGGGGTGTCAAAACAAAGTGCAATTATTATTCCAGGATACTTTCTAGGAATTCAAAATCTAGAACAAGTCATTTACGTAGCCATTACATGACTTGTAATATGAGAAAATAGCATGATATACAACAAGAAATTATTACAAAAAAAAAAATAGTCTTATGAAGGGAGAGAGTAAATCATTAGTTACATACAATTTTAATGAAGAGATTTCTAGAAAAAAGCTTATAAATACCATTATTTTACGTGAGTACCCACTTTTCATGGTGGGCTATGTTAGATTTTGAAAATTCCTGAATGCATTTCAACCTTTGTTTAAGGTTTCTTGATGAAATACCATAAAAAAATATCATTCTAAAAGTTTATGATGATGAGGAGCTACACAAATTAAAGAACAATGTTGGTTGAGTAATAATTACAATTAATATGTGGACTTCTAATTATCAGAAAAGGGGTTTAAGATCATTACAACTCACTTTATTGATGATGAATGAAAATTACAAAGTTATATATTGAGATAAGATTTATTTATTCTGTGTTGTTAGTAGCTTTTGCATTATTTATTATGCATATTTATTATTTTGCTTTGATTTAGGCTTATTTATTCGTCATGCCCACACACAAAAGAAGTGCTACCTAAAGTGTATGGATTGGAATGTTGATATTAACTTGTCAACTATTACATTAGATGATTTCTCACTAATAATGCATTATCTGATTTTAAAGATAAATTATAAGCTAGTTCATTGATATTGAATGATGATTTTATTCATATGAAGTGTTGTGCTCATATTTTGAACTTGATAGTGAAAGACCGGTTGGGAATAATTTAAAGAGGAATTGAAAAAATCAAAGAGTATACTTTATCGGACAACTTCACTCAAAAGAGAAGACACGTTTGAGGAAAATACTTGTCGTGCTCATATTCCTCTAATTAAAAAGCTCAAATAAGTTGGAATTCAATATATTTAATGGTTAAGACTTTTTTTATTTATAAAGATGTATTTTCTTGACTTAAGCAATCAAAAACCCAATATAATAGTTTTCCAAGTGAATTTGATTAGGAGTTTGCAAATTTAATTTATGATTAGTTAAAGATATTTTACAAGATCACTAATATTTTTTATGATTAAGTATCCTATCACTAATCTATACTTTTCCAATATTTCTTTGTTAAGATTGGCATTGTAAAATTAGGTTTCTTATCATATTGAAGAAATATCAAATATGACAATCAAAATGTTGGAAAAAAAAATTTAAAATATAAGGATAATATTCATGGTTTAACAGGAGTTGCAGATGTACTTGATCCACAATATAAAATGACTTTGATTAAATATTATCTTTCTAAAGTATATAGGAGTGAGCATGCAAAGCACGAGAATAAAATTCATCGTTTTTGTTATGATTTGATGGGTTTTCATGCTTAATGAAAAAAATGAGGTGATCTTCAATTATATATGACTCAATATTTGAATGTTAGCTCTATAGATTTAAGTTATGATTTGGTTGAATTAGATAGCTATATGATGCAAATAAAAAATAACAAAAAGTTCACATGCTATGAATAAATTGGATTATTATTTAGATAATGATGTTTTGTAGATTTAGATATTCTTAAATGATGGAAAGTTTAAGGTAGCAGATACTCAATCCTACAATTCATTGATAGAGATTTATTAGTTATCCTTGTATCTACAATATAAAATTGGTTATGGTATATTAAAGCTCGAGGTAAATTAAAAAATATTTATATTTTATTTTGGTTATATGCATTTTAATAATTTATCGAAGCATATTCTTAACTTTTATTGTATACATTGGTTTTAGATGGAACAACACTAAATTATGATTATCATGCTAATATATTTAATGATTTTGATTGTAGTGAAGGAGATGTGAAGTCTATAAAATAAAATCTCAATTTGCAATGTTTGATATAATATTTTGCTTCTCATAAATATTTTTATTCATATACGCCGTAGCACTAATGTTGGATCAAGTGGATGAGTGTGAGTTAGAGCTTTAGTTTAATGTTCAATTGTATGATAAAAAATTTGATATAATGCATGATATTAATGGAAAATATCTCTAGATATTTAAGGCTATTTATTGGAAAATTATAGTTTATAGATTTTTCTCAAGAAGTAAGTTTGCAAAACATTTGTGATCATAAGAAAGTGTTTTCTTGGAATTGAACCTGTTTTACTTAAAGAATTTGTTATTAAATGTTCTCCTTTTATATGTTTCAAAATTGTATTTGCTGCTTTTTTTATTTGGTATTTAAAATGCACTTTTTAATTAGCATATTAATGCATGAATGTCTATTGTCTATTTCTATTGTTAATCTATATCATCAATGCAAATTTGAATGAATTTTAAATTACTATGTTTAAATTATTTGATGAAAAGATACATCTATCTAATTTTATGTAAGGTTTATCAAGTGCATAATGCACTATAATTCCAGTTTTGGATTTAAGTATAAATATCCAATGGATACTTAACATATATCAGAAACTCAATTAGATTGGATTTGGTTTATGTATAATCGGGTTCTAGCCGTGGAAGAGTAAAAAATCTAATATAAAATCTTTTATTTTACAAATAGAGACCAATTAAATACCTCGAGTAATGGTTGCAACTACTCCTTGCACTTATTTGTGCCATGTAGAAAAATAACAGCACATCTTCTTTCTTTGCTTCTTTTCATACTCAAAAATCAGCACTGGCAAACATCTCAATAAAATAATAACATACTTCTTCCACGCATCAAACCCATTTCAAAAACTAAATAAATTAGCCCATGTACCGCAAGATTAACAATATAGAAACAAAACTATATAGCAATTTATGTAAGATTTACCTCAGTAGTCAAAAGATTCTCCTCTTTGATTAAGCTCTAGGAATTCTCAATCTCTACTTTCAGACAAGACTTCGTTGCCTCTCAGCAAAACAACTCATCAACAAATTCTAAATATTTTTCTTTATCCTTGTACCGATGATCATTTCAAAAAAAAATGCTAAAAAGAGAAACAAACTCTAATCTAATCTCACTGAAATTGATCGTGGATTCTCTTTTGAAACAAGGGATGCTTCATTGGCTTTACAGATTCCACAAGCAATGGAACTGAAAACCAAAACTTATTTCAAAAAAATTAAGCATGTTAGAACCAATAAAAAACATCATGGACAAACCCCTTCAAAACAAACCATCATTCGTACACCCACAATGGACGAAGCTTCTTATCTTACAATAACAGTTAGATATGTAGGGTTTGGTTTAGATTAGTAACCTTCAGTAGTACTTCTACCACGCAGGACCTGAAGGAATTCGAGCCTCAGCTTCTCAGCATCAACAACAAAAACAGCTTCGTCTTCTTTCCATTTTGACCTCAATCTTCGCTTTTCTTACAATTTGGGTCTGTGTCTGGTATTTGTGGTTACTTTCTTGTTTTGGCGGGCATGTTCTTAAGCAAGGGAGTTGAGTCCACACACGGGAGGAGTTTCGGGTTTTGCACGTCCGAGATGCAGGTTTCGCGTAGAAAGAGATATGATGTTCGAAAGTCAAAACTGCGCCATGCATACTAGTTAGCATTTGAATGGTCAGAACTCAGAATAGACTTGAAGGAGTTGATGTCCACATGAAAAAGCTCTGCTCTACTCTGTTCCTTTAGGCTCCAAGACCCAGTTAAGATGTCATGGTTTCATACGGATTCAATGTTGAGGCTTAGAGGTCTTTACAGGAACATTGGCCTGCAGAATAATAATAATTAACAGATTTATTTGTTGAAGCATGGGGCTAGGTTTAGATAATTTCACGAGCACTATTGCTTAACGAGTCATTTGGACTCGTCGATGACTTCGTTTTCAAGGAGCATACTTGTTTTTTGGGTCGTCCAAATTAAGGGCTTACAAAACGATCACCCTTCGGCTGATCTATTCCAATGAATGTCAGGAGGGGAAAAGACATCAACTTCTACTAGAAAAGACATGAAAGCTGAAAAAATGCAATGCAGTATTAGATCGAAGAATGAGTTTACAAATTGATGTGAACTAATGTGCACAGCCAAATTGCCATGAGGGCCAGAAATACTTTATCATTTACAAGAATCACTACATATACCAGGTGATAGCATAAAACAAGGAGAGATACGTATCTTCTAATCTGTACTCAAGAATGTTTCAAATGCTAGGTGAGCTTCTAACTAACTGAATCAAAAACAGTGGGATATCGTTCCTACATTGCAAAGAGAATTGGTGATGCTTCAAGGTACTTTTCCCTCCTTAACTGCAACTCTTTCCTGCTGGGTTTCTCTCTCGATTTTCAACAGGGGATGCAGCCTTTACTGGAAGATCAGTATTAGAAGCAGGTGCTAGAACAGGAGATTTCACGGTGCCATTATCATATCCACTGTGATTTCCTATATCATTTCTGGCTGTTTTGGTGCCTCTCTCTACAGATTCTTGTTGAACATGGGATGCAGCCTTCATAGGAAGAACAGTGGAAGCAAGATTTGCGATAACAGGAGACTGCGTAGTGCCATTACTATGATGAGCCTTATGGTTGCCCATTTGAATTCCAGCTTTTATGGTGCTTCTTTCTGTGAGCTCTTTTTGAACTGGTGATGCTGCTTTATCGGGAGGATCGCCATTCAAAACAAGAGTAGTTGCGCCTCTGTTATGATATCCATTTCTGTGATTTACCGTTTCAATTCCAGTTTTTACAGTGTCTCTCACAGCAGGTTCTTTTTGGTTTCCTGTTTCACATTTGGTCAGAGAAGAAAACATTGTTTCAGAAAGTTAAAGAGGAAGGATCATTTCTCATAGATCACTTGTGAATTTCAGTGCCTGACAAGAGCTCAATAGCAACCAAAAAAGATCAAATCTCTTCACCATGCTTGGTGAAAGTGACAATCAGCTCTGTGTCTCTCACATACACAGGGGGAGAATTGCTTGAGAGCTACAATTGAGTAATTTGGGGTGGTTTGGTATCATTTGCAGTTTTGATTTCTTGTTTTTCAAAAATATATAAAACTTGCTTGTTTTGGTTCTTAAAGAAAATAAAAACTGAACCCATTTTTGGAAATTTGAAAACAAGAAAACGTGGTTCAAGAGTTTCCAAAAGTAGTTTTCATCTTTAATTGCCTTTTCTTTCATCATTGCACCAGCAGTCTGCAATAATAGGCATCATCAACACCGTCATCCAATGACCAAAGGTAGGACATCAAACCATCTTGAATATCATAAATATTAACTAACTGCTTGAACAGCAAGCATAAATTGGAGAATGCCTCTTTCATGAAAGAGCCACATTAACCAGTCTTTTGGGAAAGATTTAATTATGTGAGAATCCTAGCAGATTTAATGCAGTAGCAGAACACGTTATGCATGGTTTTTTCAGTATGCAGGAAATACCTGATTGGCATACTTTTATGCTACCATAAGTGCTCACTCTATTAAGAATACCGAGGAAACTGGTCAAGATGATCTTTTCCTGCTCTGCGTGGAGCTGTGAGCACTCATATCCATCATCTGGTTTCTGGGTTTTGCTTTGACAAAGCCGTGCCACTCCAATTGGGGACCCCATTTCCATAAACATCATCTCCTCTTCATGGCACATCAAATCAATATCAGGGGAGGATGGCCTGGCATTCTCAATATCACCTGAATCAATGCTTCTATCCTTTTCTGCTTTGTTCCCATTTAGACAGTCATCAGGCATATGTTCTATGGCATTCCATCCTTTTAGACTACTTTCCTTCTCTTGAGTGGGAGAAGCAGAATAAGTTTCAATATTCTGTCTCTCGGACCGTGTATCCATTTTTCCTTCTTTTCCTGGAAATGATCAGTTAATGATTGAGAGTGAATCAAATATCTTCTGTCACAAAGAAACAGATAACCATCTGACATCTCCCAGATGCTCACACTAACCAATTATCTAGCAAACTTATCTGGTAACATTTTTCTATGAGAAATAAATAGAAACGTGAAAAAAAATATATTTTCATTAACTAACCAATAGAATTCCGAAGGCAACATTGCTTGAGGAAATAAATGCTAAATATCAAGCTCAAGACCTTAATAAATGGCTAAAATATCAGATGTTATAGCATGTGATGACTGATGCTGTACTATTCAAATTGTTGCATGGGGTGGGGGTATTGTTCCCTCTCCACAGGTAAATCTTCTCTCTTAGTCCCAAAGAGCTCTACAACCCTGTCCCCCCATCTACTACCTCTTCACCACTGAATGATAGAAACTGAATTTCCATCAATCTAATAAAATAAATATACGTCAGCGTGGATCTCATCAAGTAACTGGACTTGGAAACAAAATTATATGAAATAGGTATTTCATGATAATTTTAGATAACAGTTTTTGTTTTTTCCTTGGCTGCACAGTTGATATGTTTCCAGATATCTTTAAATAACAACATAATCTGGCAACATATTATTCTAAAGTTTTCTGTGTACTGATTGACACAAAAAAAACTAGAAACTCCTGGAAACATAGCTATAAATAAAATGCAGAGAAACAAGCACATTTTTTTCTTTAGGCAAAGGAAAACCTGCAACTGCCTCTGTTGCTTTTCCTGAAATCGTGACCAAGAGGGTGCATATCTCCTTCACAAACTGTGGTTGGAGCACACCTGCTAATGGGGACCTTCACTCATGTGGATGTGAGCTAATCAGTTCTCGGTTCTTGAATTGATAGAAACAAAGGAGGAAATTTTCATTAAGAATGTGCAGGAGAATTACAGAAAAGGTGTTACCTGTATGTGGGTTTTGTTGATCCCAATACTGCCCCATTAGCAGTGCGAGGAACAAGGACAGATAATGGAGATGAAAAGGCAGCAGAATTCCTCAGTGTATTTCCCTAGTGGAAAAAAATAAATAAATAAATAACGGAAAAGGATGAAAGAAAATCAAGTTATTATTTTGAACTGGGAAGAAATGAGATTAAAAATAAATAAATTCTATATTTATCAATGTTAAAGAGGAGCTAAAATATGTAAGCTTTTTCCTTCTCCAAGAACATTCAGACCATTAGTATAGCTGTTCTCGAAATCCAAAAGTACTAAACAAGTATTTTGAAGCAATAAATTACAGGAACAAAAAACATGGCAGCCAATATTTGAAGGGCAAAGAGTTTATTTTCATTGAAGCAACACCCCTACTATAGGAGTACGGCTATCAATGGTGGGTTGATTATGAAGTAATCCAAAAAAGCAATTCTATACATACAAAATTTTCATACATAACAGCCTGGCAATTACTCTTTTCATTCTTAACCAAACACTTAATATTTGTGGGGCCTGCATTTATCAGTTAGCACATCAGTTTGTAAGAAAATTTAGTTCATATGTTTGTATACATATCATTTTCCCATTCGTATTATGTTTCAACAGTTAAACATAAAGAGGAAAATAATATAAGAATGAAGTAGATCTCTCATATCTATGAACATTATGAAAGTAACCTGTGAGAGTTTCGCATTACTGTGAGCAGACTGATCCTTGGTTGCTATGCCAAACAATTCCTCACTTTTCCTTTTCTTGGATGCCAAAGTGGTCCCATAGCCAGATGATCCGATGGCCCCACTAATTGCTGCATTCGTTGCCTGTTGCGCATAAGCTGTGGCATGAGGACTGCCATGAAAGAGAGCCCTTCTTTCATCACTACCTTCAAAATTCTTGCATTCCAAGCATTTACAATTCTCAGAGCAGAAGATGTTTCCTTGGAAGCACTCACAATACTTCTTGAGGCACCCTGATCTCTTGCAATTACATCCTTTATTGTGTTTTCCCAACATTTGAACTTCCTGTGCATCTTCCTGGATTTTTTTAAAAAAAAATTTGGAAAGTTTTAGATGGATTGCAAGCCAAAATGAGAATAGAAACCATAGCTGACAAAAAAAAATTCAATTTTTAAACAAAAATAAGAAGTTCATTTTGATCCAAGAACTAATACATGAATCTCTTCTAGTTCAATCTTTAGTCTATAGCAGTCAAAGAAAACATTTCTTTGCCAATGAACCTTACTTCATGGAAAAGTAAGTGTGAAAATAGAAACAATGCAGATTGTAGAAAGGGAGCAGGCTTTGATAAGAATGATCTATGCGCTCATGCCAAATAAAATTCAAATGGAATGGACAATGCTCGAACTCAAAACAAATTACTCATGCCCAGCCATTGGATTCAAATAAATGATGCCTGTAGTACGCATATAGAATTATTTAGGAAAGTTCAAAACAATCAAATAAGAAAATATCATCAGATGTCGAACTTTATCATTCAAAATGCAAAGCAGACAAAATACATACATACCATAGTATCCTGAGATCCATGCGGGCTGCTAGCAATCTTTGGTCTAAAAGCATTTGGATTACGCTGAAGGGTTGTTTCAACTGCCTCTTTCCTCTCTTTTTCATTTTCAACATTATTACGACAATTTAAACAGTTGCAACCATTACAATGAATTCCAGCAGCAAAGCACTCGCAATACCTAAAAGGTCCAGGAAGTTGCTTGTTAATCATGAAAAGGAAGATTTTGGGAAAAATAATGATCCATTACAAAATTAAAATTGCACATCTAATTACTTAAAAATTCAATGCAAACCCCCAACAAATTGTACTTCTGCTAAATCATACAGTAAGGGAAACAGAACTTACAACTCAACAATTTCATTCAATCAACTTCACCAATTCCTAGATACACATGGGAAAAAAACAATCACATGAAATCAACACTATACTCACCTGCATCATGACGAGATATTCCACAACTTAAAAGAACAAGAGATGGGATTAGTTAACAGAGGTCAAAGAAATTTCCAGTTCCCACCCTCAGGACTTCTTGAACAGAAAGAAAAATGATCAGTAATGAAAAAAATTGAGGTAATCATGACTCTCATGCTAATGATATCCCCGAAAAATAAAATCATAATGGCATTTCAATGCAATCTATGAAAGGATAACATGCCATCTCCCCCACAGAGCATTTTAAAATTCACATTAAACCACAAATAAACAATCTTTCATACTAAAGAAAGCCCTCTAGCACTTACAATTTCAAGCACATCGAATTTTTACAATTACATTGCTTTGGTTTCTTAGGAGTGCCATCATTCGCCAGCCGTGATCCAGGGGAGTCTTGCTTGCTGAAAGAGGAATTTCACACAAATTATTTGCCAAGTTAGCAATTTAACAACAATGATTTAAAAAAAACAGTCCATCTTGAATCTCATTATATTTAATGTACAGAGTTCTATTATAATATATTTAATCCACAAATGACACTATACTTTTTCATTTATCAAAAATTAAAAAAATGATTTGTTATATAAAAAAATTATAATTTTTAAAAATGTCATTTAATGCTAAATATTATAAATAATTACACTAAAACCAAAACAAACAAAAGAAAAAAGAAAAAAAACGAAAGCAGAGAGCTGTTTCAATTTTTATTTTTCAAAACTCACCCCCGCGGCATTGCTGAAATCTTATGCACCGGGTGCGGTATCCGCTGCGCCACCGCCACCGCCTCATGCTGCGACACCGGCCGTGCCTGAAATGGAGGGGGAAGCATTTCCTGCCTCGGAGGAGTTTGTGTCTGCAAATTCACCTGCACTTGCTGTGTCTGGGATGGGACATTCGCCGGCGCAGTTCTACAAATCGGCGCCGTGAAATCCAATTTCTGTGGCGCCAATTTCTTTGGCGTGTATTCCGTCACCGTTTCACTCTGTTCCATCAAAATCAGAACAACAAAATCCCTCCTTCCGCAAACAAAAAAAAAAGTAAGAGTAAAAGTAAAAAAATCTGCACAGCAACTAACTCTAACTCTCTCTGTTTCTTATTATTTTTCTTTTATATATATATAAGGAAATTTAAAGAAAAAACCCAAAAGAAGTAGAGTTTTTAGCTCTCAATTAAACTCAGTAATTACTGTTTATGAAAATCTAATCAGGGAGCTTAAGGGTTTTTTCTGTGGTTTCTTCCTCGGTTTCTCCCTCCCTCTCTCTCTCGCCCCCTAGCGAGATTTTGAATTTCTTTTTTAGATTAGATGGAGGGTGAGATGAGTGAGAGAGTAATCGAACGGATAAACTTGAAAGTGTTAACTCAACGGTTGCGATTGAGTTAAGGTGTACGGGTAGTTACTGGTCGTTGGATGAGGGTTAATGAGCAGGGGTGGTTTGGGTATTTAAATTGGGAGGTGATCGTAGTTGAATTTGGCGGTAAGGAGTCCGAAAGGGATGCGGTTTTATTTCTATGGGCACGTGTACGGTATGTGTTTGACTTGTTATCTTTTCTAGGGCTTTTTCTCTAATCGACGAGTGATATTCAAAAATTGTGGGGGATGAGTGAAGAAATTTTTGAGTTAAACGCTGTCGTTTAATGGGACATGGTAATGGCAAATTGTAATTTTGGAGTGGATGGGTCGGTGGAGCCAATAAATTTTGTTTGCGTTGAATGAGTGGATATGGCCCCAAGTTGAATATTGTTATTGTTAAAAAGTATAAAAAACTAAAGTAGCTAATTGTGTCTGATTTTTCAAAAGTATATAAACTTATTTTTAATTTTTTTTAATTGAATTTTTTAATTTTATTTTAGATATTTTAAAAAAATATTAAAATTATTGAAAAACATCAAAAAAATATATCAGTTTAATATTTTTTAAATAAAAACAATTTAAAAAAATACTTTGAAAACTAAAAGATACCATAATATTATTAGATGGATACTAAATTAAATTTTAAAAAAATATTATTATCACTACTATTTTTTTATTTGATTTATTTTAAATTTTAATTAAAAAAATTAAAGATTAATTGTTCAGCTATGATGATGACATCTAATATCTTACAAGAATTTAATTTTAATGGCCAAACATTAATTTGAGTTTATTTGGAATATAAATTGAAAAGGAAGAAGAACATAATTTGTTAGGGAAAGGTAGTTATAAGTAAATATAAGGAATAGTTGTTTAGTTTGTATTGAAAAGAGATTTTATTAGTTTGTATTGAAAATCTAACGATATGAGAATATTATTCTCATTTTTTACTTTCATTCATTCTAATTTCTATGGATTGATTTTTATTTTTTATTTTTCATTTATTTAAATTGTAATAAATTAAATCTCATTATTCATTCTCTCTTCTTGTCAATCAAATAATCTATGGATGATACTTTATCCTTTTATTTTCTCTGACTATTGTTTTTCATATTTATTTCTCTCATTAAACACTACTTTTTTATAAAAGAGATTTGCTTTGTTTGGAGCTGTAATTGAACTTGTTTTTTTTATAATTAATTTTTTAGTATTTTTGAATTGTTTTTATGTACTTATTATCATCTTTCTTTGTATCCCAGTATATATACTGATTTTTCCACTGAAAGTAAAATTATTTTCATATAAATAGCATGTGGTGAAATCAAGACCGTTAAAAGTAAGAAGCACGGCACCTCCTTTATTTATTTAACTGCAAGAAGAACATTGAGTCGCATTATATATACATATAAACATTATGATGTACAGATATATTCTTACCTGAAATATAATAACACCAGAGAATTCTTTTTTTTTTTTTAATTTCTATCATAGAAACAGTTTACATGGGTTAGCAAAGGCTAAGGTCCCATACATAAATTATCTATGGTATAGAATGAATAAGGTAATAAGAAATAATAATTTACTAGTTTATTATATTTACTTCCTGAAATAAAATAAAGATGTAAAGAAGTTTTGTATTAAATCAAGGTGATGTGAAGCTTCACAGCGTTTAATCTTGCAGAGATTTTGTGTTAAATCAAGGTGATGTGAAGCTCCCCACAGTTAAACGGCCACTTATCTTGTAAATCATGTCATCAATTTGTAGACTTATAATTAATTCTTTCATTAGTTATAAGAAAAAAATTAATAAATTGTTAACTAGTATATTTCAAGTTATTTTATCAATTATATAATTATAAATTACTCCTGTACCTCAAAACATCTTCTTTTTTTTCCAAAAAAAAAGCCTTCATCTTGTTCAGTAATATTGATCAAATGAAGTGAGTTTGCGTTTATGTGATTGCTTCTTGTTTTAAAACAAATCATAATAAATAATAGTTTGTTAACAATTAAAATGCTATTTATTTCCTGTACCTCAAAACATCTTCTTTTTTTCAAAAAAAAAAGCCTTCATCTTGTTCAATAATATTGATCAAATGAAGTGAGTTTGTGTTTATGTGATTGTTTCTTGTGTTTAAAACAAATCATAATAAATAATCGTTTGTTAACAATTAAAATGTTATTTACTATTTACAAGTTCTATGTTAATTTGCTTTTGAAAAGCAAAGGGAAAAAAAATAGTTTTTTCCTGCTTACTGTGAGGAGAAATCACACAAATAATATAGTCATGTTTCACTGTTCATATAAACAATAGAGATATTTTTACTATTTTGATTAAACCGGTTCGGTCCAAAATTAAAAATATATTAAACTGTATCTAACTTAGTAAAATAAAAAAATTATTTTTTTATTTTTAATTATATTTTATTTGAAAAACTAGTGTTTTACATTATTCAATAACACTACATAAATTAGATGGAAATTGCTTGATGACGTAACATTTGTAAAATTTGATCACAATTTCAATTTTATTCTTAATTATATTTTACCTAATATTGTTGCACGTTTAAGAAATTAAAAAAGTTATTATTTTACCTGATATTGTTGCACGCTTAAAAAATTAAAAAAGTTGTAGTTCTTGTCGGATGCATTTCATACATGATGAAATTAGAGATAGTTAATGGAATAATGTAAAATATTTTATATAAAGTATTATTTATTTCATGATATAATAATAATAGTTAAATCTATAATATTTAAATTAAAAACCATCAATATTAACATATATTTTTTAAAATTATTTTATAACCTCAATTTTAAAAGCATTTTTAAACAAACATATTAAATTATTTTTTGTTTAACTTTAATTTTAACTATAGTTTTAACTAAATATATATAAATATCAAATCAACTTCAATCAAAAATATTTTTTATAAAATAATTTTTTTAAATCACAATCATAAAAGCTATCATAATAACATTTTTTTAAATCACAATCATAAAAGCTACCATAGCTACCATAATACTAAATAGACTCCAGCATGACAATGACTAAGGTTTTTTTTTTAATACATTGAGATGGAATTGATCTTGGAGTGTGTTTATTTTTGCAGTGTTTTTCTTTATTTTTTTTAAATTATTTTGATGTGCTAAAAAAAATAATTTAATGTAATTTAATGTGCTGTATAAAAAATAATATACATTATTTTAATATGTTTTTAAATAAAAAACAATTAAAAAAACAAATATTTTCACAATCTCAAACATTAATCCATTATTGTGATGCCTCTTCTTCTGTTGGTACTGTGGTAATGCCTAGATAATATAAGTTCGCTTCTGTTCGAGGTTTCTTAAATATTTCTAAAAAAGGAAGAAAGAAATCTCGAGATCCTATGGATTCATTAATTTATACTCCTCTTTAATATGATAATTAATTATGTTATAAGATTTCATTTAAATAAAGATTTTAATTATTGATTTTGAAAAACTTAATTGGTTTCAATAATAAGCAATTGCGTGTCTCATATTTCGAGAATCATTTGAAATTCCATTCAAAATAAAATTTATAATTAATTTAAATTTTTTTTGAATCATTTTCATATATTAATATTAAAAATAATTTTTAAAAAATACAAAAATTAATTTAATATATTTTTAAATAAAAAACACTTTTAAAACTACTATTAACACATTATTAAACACCAACTTTAGACATGGATAAGTGATTTAACATCTTCTTTAATCGAAATCTTAACCACAGGCAAGTTTCACAGTTCGTTACCCAGAAAAGAGAAGGACAAGTTCTACCAAGATCAATCTGACTTCATGCAATACAAATTTAATTTGCTGTATATGCATAGGGATTAACCAAGCTAGCCATTCGTTGCCTTACCAAGGTTTATTTAGGAAAAAAAATTCATTTTATATGACATATTATTTTTCATATTAATTAATTCACAACATCTCAGAAAAGGTCCTGCAAGAGGGCTTACACATGCCTGTTAATTTTTTATTATTAAAATACTATAGTTTTAATTTAGTATAAAATAAATATAATCAAACATAACCACATAATATTCCGACATGTTACATGTAAGTATAATGCTGTAAGCAAATAAATTAATGTCACACAACCAACTCCAAATATGCCTCCATTATTTTGTGGCTGTCACTAGCTTATCGAGCATCACCATGCCCAACTAACCCTTTCCACCTCCCGTGTATTAAAATCCTCCTCCTCCAGTTGGTGATCGCTTCATCTCCTACTCTCCCATCTCCGCCACCTCCACTAAAATACTAATCCAATAATTAAATTGATTCAAAACCACTTTATAATGTTCTCAACAGCAAATTATTCCAAGAAGATTGCAGAGAGCAGTAGTGGCAGTACTGTATCTTAAATCCAGACTCCATCGACACTTTTTGCAGTGCATGCAAGCATCTCTCCTCCTCAATTCATGAACAAATATATATTGCTGCTTCTGTTTTGGTTCATGGCTGTTGCCTTGTGCACAATCTCTCTCTCTCTCTTTATATATATGTATATGTATATAAAGAAACAAATCTGATCCTGCGTATCTATGTATGTTTTTGCTTTAATTTCCCAGCACGCATCCCATTTGTTTATGTCAATTTTTCTCGAACCTTTCACTGCGATAAACAACACATGGCAGCATGTATGTCATGATGTACTGTGATAAATATATACTATTAGAGTTGATTTCTAGATTAAAGAAGCCATACAAGAGCTGTGGATCTAACAAGGGAGAAATTTGGAAAGGAAACCCATGCATAAAGGGAGAAGAATTTTACAATTTTCTCAATATGATATTGTTAATTGGAGACTAAGGTGACGAATGATGCTGTGTTTTTGACAGATGGGAATAAAGCAAATGTGATGGAGCTTGGAGTGGAATATTATTCTTGCAGTGAAAAACCAAAATCATGTCTACAGAGTATGGGAAGTACAAAATTACCAGTCATACATATGCGCAGAACCAGAAAAGAAAATAACAAAACCCTTAAAAGTTTAGATCATAAAAAGTGATTTCTCCTCTTCAATTCATAGATATATAAATATAGACACGCACAGAGAGTATCCTTCCATGTGATTTCTGATCAATCGATGAATCAGTAATAAAAGAATCATGTTTATATATACATATATATAAACAATTTCTGATCAATCGATGAATCAGTAATAGAAGAATCATGTTTGACAAAGATTTGTGAAATGAAATTCTGGGTTAGATCACTAACACTACTTGTAAAATATAGATGATGATCAGTATCTGAGAACAGATCGATGCTGTGTGAGCTTGCTAATGATCAAGATTTGATGAAATGAAGCAAACTTAACACGAACAAGGATACTTGCGGGGTTCTAGACAGATGAAGGACATTGATATGATATCATTATGTACGTAAACAAGATCATGAAGGGAAAAATATATACGAATTTTACGCGTTCAAATCCTATAAGATGATATATTTATGATTTAATCCATCCATAAAGAAAGGTATTTTAAATAATAAATGTTAGAAAATCAATATAAAATTATATTTCTAATTAAACTTATACATTTAGTATAAGATAATAACAAATCTATATAAATTCAAAATTTAAAATGCTTTCATTTAATGGGAAGAGTAAAAGAGTCAATATAGGCTTGTACATATATATATATATAAAGAAACATGGATAAGGAATTAGTTGGATCTTATTCATTGGATCTTCATTCTCAAAAAAAGAGAAAAGGAAAGAAAAAAGCCTACCGTGCTAGATCTTAAGAAAGAACACTGAAATGAAAGAGAAAATCTATCTATAAAGGAAGAATAAAACTTAAAAAAAAAAAAAACTTGGGACTCCATGGAACGATAATAATTGAAACGTTACAGAAGCAGGGCTGGTACAGATCTGTGTGCTGAATTTATTTATTTATTATTATTTTGGGTGGCTATGACCCATATAAAAAGTGCTGAAACAGTATCTGTCACAGCTCAAAGGTTTCTGGATGCAGGCTATGAGCTTTTCTTTTATAATGCAAGACACACTGCCGATCCGTGCAATGTGCTCACTGGTCATGAAATTGGTGGGGTTGTGTGTCCAGTGATGCTCTGTGGCTGATGCAAGTACTTCTCCCCTTCAACTCTCTTTATTAATTTCCTTTTTCTCCCTTTGTTGATGAGCAGAACAGGAAATTAACGTCTTGCTTAAACATTTAAACCACCCTTGGGTTGATGATCAGCGTCTCATGTATCGGGAATTACCCTTTTGTTTTCTCAGCAGCTGCTTGCTACTGCTATGGTTTTCAATGATACTGTGAAGATGGAGTTTTCTTGCGTTGAAAAAATAATGGCAGGGTTTTGATTTTGTTTTTTTCAGTGTTCTTGTATTTCTTGGTTAATTATAAGTCAGTTGCTTCTCTGTTTTCTGCAGAATTTTTGTATATCTATTTTCTATTAGCAAAATATACGTATAAGGTAATTCAAATACCAATCCTCGTGTACAAAAATGATTTACAAACAACATTTTATACTATGCAAAATGCATGAATTTTCGACTGATTAGTGGTAACTACGGATTTCATAATG
Source organism: Populus euphratica (assembly GCF_000495115.2). NCBI lineage: Eukaryota > Viridiplantae > Streptophyta > Magnoliopsida > Malpighiales > Salicaceae > Populus > Populus euphratica. Next base: position 1,683,569 of record NW_011499870.1, read on the forward strand.
AGAAATAATTAGTTTTTTTTAAAAAAAAAAACCACGTATTTGTATAACAATTTCTTGCTTAATTATGAACAGTACTACTCATTTCATTAAACTTGTAATAAATAGCATATGAGTTAATATGTAAATTTTATAAGATTTATTTGTTGACAAGAGTTTTCTCATCTCCTCAAGCCTGAATCATCAATGCCTGACCAAAGTGATTCTACTCCATACTAAAATATAGGGGTTGAATTCCATCTATTTTACTTTTTATATAAACAGTAAAATAAATGTCATTTTTCTTTTTTCTCCTTTTTATTTCATTTCACTTTTTTCCTTTTAATTTTCTCTTCAAATCTTTTAATCATCTGAATTGATTTAAAATTTATTACATCATCTCAATTATATTAGGTCTACTCCTATATAATTTGATTTTAAACTTGGTTTAGATAAGGACTCGGATCAAAATAATTTTTTGTTTTGTTGATTTTATCATTAAACAATTTTTTACTAATCAATTAGATTACTTTTAATTAGGTTAAGTTAATCAGGCTATATCGTAGAAACTCTTACACTATTTAATTTTAAACTAGAGTTAAATAAGAAGTTGAGTCAAAAACATTTTCCGACAATTTCATCTTTTTTTTCTTTAATTTTATCCTTAAATTTTTTAATTAGTTAATTGAGTTACCTTTAAATTTAACTGAATCATATTAAAATAACTCATATAATATTTATATTTAAACTCAAACTAGAAAATAAACCAATACAAAGGCATGTTGAGTTAATTTTAATAATAATATAAAATAATTCTTTCCAACTTGAATGTTTTTTTATTACGGTAGTTCTTTTTTATTCGACACATAGGATATCATATGCTTATAAACTAATTACATAAAAAACTAAATGCTTTAAGAAGAACATTGTACCCCCACACTTATAAATTTCATCATACTTAATTTATATTTATCTTACGTCTTGGTACTGTTTTTGCCTTTAATTATTGAATTTTTATTATTTTTAATTTTATCTTTACATTGCATTTTTATTAGGATTTTGAGCTAACAATTTATTTTAATTTATATTTTATATGGTTATTATGGTATCAAAAAATTATCATAGTATTGAGTTAATGTCTGATTTTATTTATGGATTTGATGAGATATTTTTTTAATTAAGTAAATTAAATTTTATATTTATTTATTTATTTTATTGTATAGTAAAAAAATCAGTTTTAAAAAATTATATTATTAAGCTTTATAAAATTTATGGACCTATTCACATATTTAACAAGTTAAATATTTTTTTTAAAATTTATTTTTTTCTGATTTTATCCTTTGATATTGAATTAATTAAGAATTAAGATTCATAATTAGTTTCGTTTTATATTATAATTATTTTTAAAAAAATCATGGTATTAAGTTGATACTCGATTTTATGATTGTAATTTTATTATCATATATTTAAATAAAAAATATTTTTTAAAAAATTAAGCTATTAATCAAAGTGGAATTAAATAAAAAATATTTTTTAAAAAACAAGCTATTAATCAAAGTGGAGTTCGTGATCCAGTTTACGAATTTAACGTGCTGATCTAGTTTGTTGGATCACAGGTTTAGAGGGTTCACCGGTGGAACTCAATGTGTTTTGTTTCCTTGATCCTTTAATTTTTGTAATTGATTTTTTTCATCTTTAAATATTAAATTGATTAAAAAATAAACGATTTTTTTCATCTTTAAATATTAAATTGGTTAAGAAACAAACTTTATAATATATTTTTATTTGCTTTTTATAGGGTTATTAAACTCAATAGAATCCTTAACTCGGTTCACAATGTGACTAAGGCTAATCTAGTTTGGCGTCATTTCAATATTTTAAAAAAATAACCATCTTAATTTTTTTTTTAAATTAAACTTTGTCTTTATCGATCATCCAAATTATTTTAAATTTGTGAAATTAATAACTTTACATTATCTTAACTCTAATATAATTTAATTAGAAATAAAAACTAGATAAAAAATTGATTCCAAAGATTTTAAACTTATCCGCTAAATTGTCAAAAAAAAATTCATGTATTTAACATTTTTTATATTAAAAAATTCCATGACGCGGTATAATATACTAACAATACAATGATGGTTTTAGAAGCGACTAAAGAGCTGTATCCAGAAGGAATAATTATTCACAAACGTATTTAAGCAGTATTAATGCCTTACTTGCACTCAATGAGTATATAGTAGTTTCATACATACATACATATATACATACATATTACCGGTAAGCGGACACGACTTCCAAGCGTTCCATAAAAGTTAGTTAAAGCTTTTATTTTATTTATGATTAAGGTATTTTTAAGCACCTTTTCTTTTCATTAAACTATATTCTTTTTATATTTTGAGTACAAAACTAATTTTTTACTATCTCTTTATTTTTTTCTCTTTAATTTTTTTCTTCAATTTTTTTAAATAATTCATCAAGTTATCTTTAAATTAGTTAAATCATATAAAAAAATTCACATATAATATAATAAATTAGATGAAAAAGTTTTTTTTAATATTAATTTTATTATTTATTTTCTCAATTTTATCATCATAATTTTTTACTAGTAACCTAAGATATTTTTAAACTGATCAAGTCAATTAAATCATGTTGGGATAATGTTTATATAATTTAATTTTAAAATATAACAAAATATTAGATGAAGAGATTTCAAGGTTAATCAACTAAATTAAATTAAATAAAAATGCAAAACAGTTCTTTATGACTTAAATATTTTTTATTATGCTTAAATATTTTTTATCAATATAGTATAGGCCAATAAATTAGTTATTACTGTATTACTATTAAATAAACTATTCATATCTGAATTAATTTCTTCTTCTCTTCTTGTTCATTTCCTAAAAAGTAAGAATATGCTAACAATATATCCTACGCACAAATATCTCTACCTGAATTGAATATTGGTTGAGATAAAAAATATTGATTACCATGTATGAAATTACAAGGTAAACGCAAAGAAAAGGAAGGTTCATGGGCATATATATTACGAGGCCATATGGGATAAATCAAGGAGTCGAATCCATGATAAAAATGTGTAATAACTAGAACTTGGAGAATTTACTTAATTAATTGGGCTCATCGCATTAAATACATGAAATTAAGGCATAGATTAAGAGCTTATAATTCTTCTAGTGATCAAATATCAAAGAACTATAAAGAAAAGTTGATGCTATATATATATATATATATATAGGCAAACACACACACACACAAACGCTAACACCATAAAGAGAAAAGAAAAGTTAGTAAAGCTATTCACGAATTCATGGTTAAGAGTCTATTCCGGACCCATGTTCTCTGGGTATCATTTCGAACTTTATTTCTTTACATTCAAAGGTAGTTTCCTGTGGCTAGAGCTTTCTATCATCTCACATCAACAGCAACCAAATAA